>NW_028295224.1:0-232725 GCF_964341445.2 Mesoplodon mirus
CTCCATTTTTCAACTCGTTTTTTGTGAGCTGAACGCAAGTCCAAACATTTGGTTCAGGACCTATACTGGTTCCCGGTGGGTGGCTGAGACTTTGGTGAATTCTTCTTCCTGCCGGGAAATTAGAGTGACATGTGCCCATCCAAATGCCTAACAGCTACTCTCTCATTGGTTCTCCCTCTTCCCTTTCCTCCTCTGCCAAATGGGCAACCTGTGTGAACCAGGAGCTTAAAGGGGCTGTCTCTCCAAGTTGGGAGATTGATAGTAAAGCTGTTGGAAAGTCAAACCGGAGCACCAGGAGAGGGACTCTTCGTTGAGTTTTAGAAACCTGTCGTATTCACAGTGTGTCCATTCTCTAGGTTTCCCGTACATGTTATAGCTGTAGTAATATTCCCTTCAACCTGGAGAGGTGGGACCCATGGAATGGTTGCCATGCATTATTGCTTTAAAGGGTCTGCATTTGCTCACCCAATCTCACCAATCCTCTCAGTCCCAAGTGTCCAGCCTCATGCCACATCCAGCTGTCATCGTAGATAGGGTCATTCCAGGTTGCATCAGAGACCCTGAAGGAATTGTAAAGAATTTCCCTGTTTCTTTGTTCTGTTTTTGAAATTCCTTTTTAGAGTGGGTTTGAGCTGATTCTCGCTGCCATGTTTATGCCAGTCTAGACACACTTGATTCCCTTACGGAGACATATCAATACATAGGTTTTAAGATTCTTACTAGTCAGATCTATTCCTCTGCGGGAAATATGGGGTTTTGAGTCCCTTTCACTGAGGAAGGTGTAGGTCTTGTCTATTCCATAGTTGGTTTTTGGAACAGTACCTGTGCTTATATCAAACTCTGGTTTGATGCATCACCCCACCTCTCCTTCCCCCTTAAGCAGGCATAAGAGTGTTTTCTAAATGTGAGACTCTGTTCTCTTTGCTAACTCAGTTCATGTGTAGCCATGTTTACAGGATCTTCCTAAGTGATATCTTATGATAAGTTTCTTTTCCTGTGTGACTTCTTTCCCTTAGAATCATCGTACCTGAATCCACTCATTTTGCTGCTACTGGTCTTATGACATTGATTTCGTGGCTGAGGGATATTCCATCGTACGTAAGTTCCACAATGTTTGGAACCATTTTTATATTTCCTGGGATATTTCAGGTGTACCCAGGTTGAGGTTCTTCTAAGCAGTGCAGCCCTCAATTTGGGGGTGGCTCTGTCTTATGGATTTTCAGTTTTCCCAAGGTATATTCCCTAGACTGGAAGTGCCCTTGGCTCTGTAGCTCTGTTGTTTACTTGTTTAAGGGAACACAATGCACTCCTCCAGTGAGGCGGTTGGCAACTTACATCCCGCCCATCAGCATAACAAGGCTCCCTGTTCTCCGGGGCCTGTCTTGCCTTTCTGGTTTTTACACATTTTGTGGATGTCCCTTTTGACCGGTGGGAAGTGATACTTCTTTGTAGTGCAGATTTGCATTGCCCGCTTGCTTGCTTGGCCAAAAAGGGCGTATGCGTTTTCTCCTGAATATATTCAGGAGAAAACGCATACGCCCTTTTTGGCCAAGTGCATCATTGTCGAAGTTGTGCCCCTCTTCCTGTGCTTTACAGGCGATTCTAACGTACCTCTTGAAATCTGTTTCCTGCTATTCTGCCTCGCATTCAAGTCCGCCTCGTTGCCTTCCCTCAACAGATTTTTGGACGATAGTTGGCCTTGATTACTCTGCCAGTTTGTGAATTGCTGTGCCCCTGAGCTCCATTTTTCAACTCGTTTTTTGTGAGCTGAACGCAAGTCCAAACATTTGGTTCAGGACCTATACTGGTTCCCGGTGGGTGGCTGAGACTTTGGTGAATTCTTTTTCCTGCCGGGAAATTAGAGTGACATGTGCCCATCCAAATGCCTAACAGCTACTCTCTCATTGGTTCTCCCTCTTCCCTTTCCTCCTCTGCCAAATGGGCAACCTGTGTGAACCAGGAGCTTAAAGGGGCTGTCTCTCCAAGTTGGGAGATTGATAGTAAAGCTGTTGGAAAGTCAAACCGGAGCACCAGGAGAGGGACTCTTCGTTGAGTTTTAGAAACCTGTCGTATTCACAGTGTGTCCATTCTCTAGGTTTCCCGTACATGTTATAGCTGTAGTAATATTCCCTTCAACCTGGAGAGGTGGGACCCATGGAATGGTTGCCATGCATTATTGCTTTAAAGGGTCTGCATTTGCTCACCCAATCTCACCAATCCTCTCAGTCCCAAGTGTCCAGCCTCATGCCACATCCAGCTGTCATCGTAGATAGGGTCATTCCAGGTTGCATCAGAGACCCTGAAGGAATTGTAAAGAATTTCCCTGTTTCTTTGTTCTGTTTTTGAAATTCCTTTTTAGAGTGGGTTTGAGCTGATTCTCGCTGCCATGTTTATGCCAGTCTAGACACACTTGATTCCCTTACGGAGACATATCAATACATAGGTTTTAAGATTCTTACTAGTCAGATCTATTCCTCTGCGGGAAATATGGGGTTTTGAGTCCCTTTCACTGAGGAAGGTGTAGGTCTTGTCTATTCCATAGTTGGTTTTTGGAACAGTACCTGTGCTTATATCAAACTCTGGTTTGATGCATCACCCCACCTCTCCTTCCCCCTTAAGCAGGCATAAGAGTGTTTTCTAAATGTGAGACTCTGTTCTCTTTGCTAACTCAGTTCATGTGTAGCCATGTTTACAGGATCTTCCTAAGTGATATCTTATGATAAGTTTCTTTTCCTGTGTGACTTCTTTCCCTTAGAATCATCGTACCTGAATCCACTCATTTTGCTGCTACTGGTCTTATGACATTGATTTCGTGGCTGAGGGATATTCCATCGTACGTAAGTTCCACAATGTTTGGAACCATTTTTATATTTCCTGGGATATTTCAGGTGTACCCAGGTTGAGGTTCTTGTAAGCAGTGCAGCCCTCAATTTGGGGGTGGCTCTGTCTTATGGATTTTCAGTTTTCCCAAGGCATATTCCCTAGACTGGAAGTGCCCGTGGCTCTGTAGCTCTGTTGTTTACTTGTTTTAGGGAACACAATGCACTCCTCCAGTGAGGCGGTTGGCAACTTACATCCCGCCCATCAGCATAACAAGGCTCCCTGTTCTCCAGGGCCTGTCTTGCCTTTCTGGTTTTTACACATTTTGTGGATGTCCCTTTTGACCGGTGGGAAGTGATACTTCTTTGTAGTGCAGATTTGCATTGCCCGCTTGCTTGCTTGGCCAAAAAGGGCGTATGCGTTTTCTCCTGAATATATTCAGGAGAAAACGCATACGCCCTTTTTGGCCAAGTGCATCATTGTCGAAGTTGTGCCCCTCTTCCTGTGCTTTACAGGCGATTCTAACGTACCTCTTGAAATCTGTTTCCTGCTATTCTGCCTCGCATTCAAGTCCGCCTCGTTGCCTTCCCTCAACAGATTTTTGGACGATAGTTGGCCTTGATTACTCTGCCAGTTTGTGAATTGCTGTGCCCCTGAGCTCCATTTTTCAACTCGTTTTTTGTGAGCTGAACGCAAGTCCAAACATTTGGTTCAGGACCTATACTGGTTCCCGGTGGGTGGCTGAGACTTTGGTGAATTCTTCTTCCTGCCGGGAAATTAGAGTGACATGTGCCCATCCAAATGCCTAACAGCTACTCTCTCATTGGTTCTCCCTCTTCCCTTTCCTCCTCTGCCAAATGGGCAACCTGTGTGAACCAGGAGCTTAAAGGGGCTGTCTCTCCAAGTTGGGAGATTGATAGTAAAGCTGTTGGAAAGTCAAACCGGAGCACCAGGAGAGGGACTCTTCGTTGAGTTTTAGAAACCTGTCGTATTCACAGTGTGTCCATTCTCTAGGTTTCCCGTACATGTTATAGCTGTAGTAATATTCCCTTCAACCTGGAGAGGTGGGACCCATGGAATGGTTGCCATGCATTATTGCTTTAAAGGGTCTGCATTTGCTCACCCAATCTCACCAATCCTCTCAGTCCCAAGTGTCCAGCCTCATGCCACATCCAGCTGTCATCGTAGATAGGGTCATTCCAGGTTGCATCAGAGACCCTGAAGGAATTGTAAAGAATTTCCCTGTTTCTTTGTTCTGTTTTTGAAATTCCTTTTTAGAGTGGGTTTGAGCTGATTCTCGCTGCCATGTTTATGCCAGTCTAGACACACTTGATTCCCTTACGGAGACATATCAATACATAGGTTTTAAGATTCTTACTAGTCAGATCTATTCCTCTGCGGGAAATATGGGGTTTTGAGTCCCTTTCACTGAGGAAGGTGTAGGTCTTGTCTATTCCATAGTTGGTTTTTGGAACAGTACCTGTGCTTATATCAAACTCTGGTTTGATGCATCACCCCACCTCTCCTTCCCCCTTAAGCAGGCATAAGAGTGTTTTCTAAATGTGAGACTCTGTTCTCTTTGCTAACTCAGTTCATGTGTAGCCATGTTTACAGGATCTTCCTAAGTGATATCTTATGATAAGTTTCTTTTCCTGTGTGACTTCTTTCCCTTAGAATCATCGTACCTGAATCCACTCATTTTGCTGCTACTGGTCTTATGACATTGATTTCGTGGCTGAGGGATATTCCATCGTACGTAAGTTCCACAATGTTTGGAACCATTTTTATATTTCCTGGGATATTTCAGGTGTACCCAGGTTGAGGTTCTTCTAAGCAGTGCAGCCCTCAATTTGGGGGTGGCTCTGTCTTATGGATTTTCAGTTTTCCCAAGGTATATTCCCTAGACTGGAAGTGCCCTTGGCTCTGTAGCTCTGTTGTTTACTTGTTTAAGGGAACACAATGCACTCCTCCAGTGAGGCGGTTGGCAACTTACATCCCGCCCATCAGCATAACAAGGCTCCCTGTTCTCCGGGGCCTGTCTTGCCTTTCTGGTTTTTACACATTTTGTGGATGTCCCTTTTGACCGGTGGGAAGTGATACTTCTTTGTAGTGCAGATTTGCATTGCCCGCTTGCTTGCTTGGCCAAAAAGGGCGTATGCGTTTTCTCCTGAATATATTCAGGAGAAAACGCATACGCCCTTTTTGGCCAAGTGCATCATTGTCGAAGTTGTGCCCCTCTTCCTGTGCTTTACAGGCGATTCTAACGTACCTCTTGAAATCTGTTTCCTGCTATTCTGCCTCGCATTCAAGTCCGCCTCGTTGCCTTCCCTCAACAGATTTTTGGACGATAGTTGGCCTTGATTACTCTGCCAGTTTGTGAATTGCTGTGCCCCTGAGCTCCATTTTTCAACTCGTTTTTTGTGAGCTGAACGCAAGTCCAAACATTTGGTTCAGGACCTATACTGGTTCCCGGTGGGTGGCTGAGACTTTGGTGAATTCTTTTTCCTGCCGGGAAATTAGAGTGACATGTGCCCATCCAAATGCCTAACAGCTACTCTCTCATTGGTTCTCCCTCTTCCCTTTCCTCCTCTGCCAAATGGGCAACCTGTGTGAACCAGGAGCTTAAAGGGGCTGTCTCTCCAAGTTGGGAGATTGATAGTAAAGCTGTTGGAAAGTCAAACCGGAGCACCAGGAGAGGGACTCTTCGTTGAGTTTTAGAAACCTGTCGTATTCACAGTGTGTCCATTCTCTAGGTTTCCCGTACATGTTATAGCTGTAGTAATATTCCCTTCAACCTGGAGAGGTGGGACCCATGGAATGGTTGCCATGCATTATTGCTTTAAAGGGTCTGCATTTGCTCACCCAATCTCACCAATCCTCTCAGTCCCAAGTGTCCAGCCTCATGCCACATCCAGCTGTCATCGTAGATAGGGTCATTCCAGGTTGCATCAGAGACCCTGAAGGAATTGTAAAGAATTTCCCTGTTTCTTTGTTCTGTTTTTGAAATTCCTTTTTAGAGTGGGTTTGAGCTGATTCTCGCTGCCATGTTTATGCCAGTCTAGACACACTTGATTCCCTTACGGAGACATATCAATACATAGGTTTTAAGATTCTTACTAGTCAGATCTATTCCTCTGCGGGAAATATGGGGTTTTGAGTCCCTTTCACTGAGGAAGGTGTAGGTCTTGTCTATTCCATAGTTGGTTTTTGGAACAGTACCTGTGCTTATATCAAACTCTGGTTTGATGCATCACCCCACCTCTCCTTCCCCCTTAAGCAGGCATAAGAGTGTTTTCTAAATGTGAGACTCTGTTCTCTTTGCTAACTCAGTTCATGTGTAGCCATGTTTACAGGAACTTCCTAAGTGATATCTTATGATAAGTTTCTTTTCCTGTGTGACTTCTTTCCCTTAGAATCATCGTACCTGAATCCACTCATTTTGCTGCTACTGGTCTTATGACATTGATTTCGTGGCTGAGGGATATTCCATCGTACGTAAGTTCCACAATGTTTGGAACCATTTTTATATTTCCTGGGATATTTCAGGTGTACCCAGGTTGAGGTTCTTGTAAGCAGTGCAGCCCTCAATTTGGGGGTGGCTCTGTCTTATGGATTTTCAGTTTTCCCAAGGTATATTCCCTAGACTGGAAGTGCCCTTGGCTCTGTAGCTCTGTTGTTTACTTGTTTTAGGGAACACAATGCACTCCTCCAGTGAGGCGGTTGGCAACTTACATCCCGCCCATCAGCATAACAAGGCTCCCTGTTCTCCAGGGCCTGTCTTGCCTTTCTGGTTTTTACACATTTTGTGGATGTCCCTTTTGACCGGTGGGAAGTGATACTTCTTTGTAGTGCAGATTTGCATTGCCCGCTTGCTTGCTTGGCCAAAAAGGGCGTATGCGTTTTCTCCTGAATATATTCAGGAGAAAACGCATACGCCCTTTTTGGCCAAGTGCATCATTGTCGAAGTTGTGCCCCTCTTCCTGTGCTTTACAGGCGATTCTAACGTACCTCTTGAAATCTGTTTCCTGCTATTCTGCCTCGCATTCAAGTCCGCCTCGTTGCCTTCCCTCAACAGATTTTTGGACGATAGTTGGCCTTGATTACTCTGCCAGTTTGTGAATTGCTGTGCCCCTGAGCTCCATTTTTCAACTCGTTTTTTGTGAGCTGAACGCAAGTCCAAACATTTGGTTCAGGACCTATACTGGTTCCCGGTGGGTGGCTGAGACTTTGGTGAATTCTTCTTCCTGCCGGGAAATTAGAGTGACATGTGCCCATCCAAATGCCTAACAGCTACTCTCTCATTGGTTCTCCCTCTTCCCTTTCCTCCTCTGCCAAATGGGCAACCTGTGTGAACCAGGAGCTTAAAGGGGCTGTCTCTCCAAGTTGGGAGATTGATAGTAAAGCTGTTGGAAAGTCAAACCGGAGCACCAGGAGAGGGACTCTTCGTTGAGTTTTAGAAACCTGTCGTATTCACAGTGTGTCCATTCTCTAGGTTTCCCGTACATGTTATAGCTGTAGTAATATTCCCTTCAACCTGGAGAGGTGGGACCCATGGAATGGTTGCCATGCATTATTGCTTTAAAGGGTCTACATTTGCTCACCCAATCTCACCAATCCTCTCAGTCCCAAGTGTCCAGCCTCATGCCACATCCAGCTGTCATCGTAGATAGGGTCATTCCAGGTTGCATCAGAGACCCTGAAGGAATTGTAAAGAATTTCCCTGTTTCTTTGTTCTGTTTTTGAAATTCCTTTTTAGAGTGGGTTTGAGCTGATTCTCGCTGCCATGTTTATGCCAGTCTAGACACACTTGATTCCCTTACGGAGACATATCAATACATAGGTTTTAAGATTCTTACTAGTCAGATCTATTCCTCTGCGGGAAATATGGGGTTTTGAGTCCCTTTCACTGAGGAAGGTGTAGGTCTTGTCTATTCCATAGTTGGTTTTTGGAACAGTACCTGTGCTTATATCAAACTCTGGTTTGATGCATCACCCCACGTCTCCTTCCCCCTTAAGCAGGCATAAGAGTGTTTTCTAAATGTGAGACTCTGTTCTCTTTGCTAACTCAGTTCATGTGTAGCCATGTTTACAGGATCTTCCTAAGTGATATCTTATGATAAGTTTCTTTCTCTGGGTGACTTCTTTCACTTAGAATCATCGTACCTGAATCCACTCATTTTGCTGCTACTGGTCTTATGACATTGATTTCGTGGCTGAGGGATATTCCATCGTACGTAAGTTCCGCAATGTTTGGAACCATTTTTATATTTCCTGGGATAATTCAGGTGTACCCAGGTTGAGGTTCTTGTAAGCAGTGCAGCCCTCAATTTGGGGGTGGCTCTGTCTTATGGATTTTCAGTTTTCCCAAGGCATATTCCCTAGACTGGAAGTGCCCTTGGCTCTGTAGCTCTGTTGTTTACTTGTTTTAGGGAACACAATGCACTCCTCCAGTGAGGCGGTTGGCAACTTACATCCCGCCCATCAGCATAACAGGGCTCCCTGTTCTCCAGGGCCTGTCTTGCCTTTCTGGTTTTTACACATTTTGTGGATGTCCCTTTTGACCGGTGGGAAGTGATACTTCTTTGTAGTGCAGATTTGCATTGCCCGCTTGCTTGCTTGGCCAAAAAGGGCGTATGCGTTTTCTCCTGAATATATTCAGGAGAAAACGCATACGCCCTTTTTGGCCAAGTGCATCATTGTCGAAGTTGTGCCCCTCTTCCTGTGCTTTACAGGCGATTCTAACGTACCTCTTGAAATCTGTTTCCTGCTATTCTGCCTCGCATTCAAGTCCGCCTCGTTGCCTTCCCTCAACAGATTTTTGGACGATAGTTGGCCTTGATTACTCTGCCAGTTTGTGAATTGCTGTGCCCCTGAGCTCCATTTTTCAACTCGTTTTTTGTGAGCTGAACGCAAGTCCAAACATTTGGTTCAGGACCTATACTGGTTCCCGGTGGGTGGCTGAGACTTTGGTGAATTCTTCTTCCTGCCGGGAAATTAGAGTGACATGTGCCCATCCAAATGCCTAACAGCTACTCTCTCATTGGTTCTCCCTCTTCCCTTTCCTCCTCTGCCAAATGGGCAACGTGTGTGTACCAGGAGCTTAAAGGGGCTGTCTCTCCAAGTTGGGAGATTGATAGTAAAGCTGTTGGAAAGTCAAACCGGAGCACCAGGAGAGGGACTCTTCGTTGAGTTTTAGAAACCTTTCGTATTCACAGTGTGTCCATTCTCTAGGTTTCCCGTACATGTTATAGCTGTAGTAATATTCCCTTCAACCTGGAGAGGTGGGACCCATGGAATGGTTGCCATGCATTATTGCTTTAAAGGGTCTGCATTTGCCCACCCAATCTCACCAATCCTCTCAGTCCCAAGTGTCCAGCCTCATGCCACATCCAGCTGTCATCGTAGATAGGGTCATTCCAGGTTGCATCAGAGACCCTGAAGGAATTGTAAAGAATTTCCCTGTTTCTTTGTTCTGTTTTTGAAATTCCTTTTTAGAGTGGGTTTGAGCTGATTCTCGCTGCCATGTTTATGCCAGTCTAGACACACTTGATTCCCTTACGGAGACATATCAATACATAGGTTTTAAGATTCTTACTAGTCAGATCTATTCCTCTGCGGGAAATATGGGGTTTTGAGTCCCTTTCACTGAGGAAGGTGTAGGTCTTGTCTATTCCATAGTTGGTTTTTGGAACAGTACCTGTGCTTATATCAAACTCTGGTTTGATGCATCACCCCACCTCTCCTTCCCCCTTAAGCAGGCATAAGAGTGTTTTCTAAATGTGAGACTCTGTTCTCTTTGCTAACTCAGTTCATGTGTAGCCATGTTTACAGGATCTTCCTAAGTGATATCTTATGATAAGTTTCTTTTCCTGTGTGACTTCTTTCCCTTAGAATCATCGTACCTGAATCCACTCATTTTGCTGCTACTGGTCTTATGACATTGATTTCGTGGCTGAGGGATATTCCATCGTACGTAAGTTCCACAATGTTTGGAACCATTTTTATATTTCCTGGGATATTTCAGGTGTACCCAGGTTGAGGTTCTTGTAAGCAGTGCAGCCCTCAATTTGGGGGTGGCTCTGTCTTATGGATTTTCAGTTTTCCCAAGGCATATTCCCTAGACTGGAAGTGCCCGTGGCTCTGTAGCTCTGTTGTTTACTTGTTTTAGGGAACACAATGCACTCCTCCAGTGAGGCGGTTGGCAACTTACATCCCGCCCATCAGCATAACAAGGCTCCCTGTTCTCCAGGGCCTGTCTTGCCTTTCTGGTTTTTACACATTTTGTGGATGTCCCTTTTGACCGGTGGGAAGTGATACTTCTTTGTAGTGCAGATTTGCATTGCCCGCTTGCTTGCTTGGCCAAAAAGGGCGTATGCGTTTTCTCCTGAATATATTCAGGAGAAAACGCATACGCCCTTTTTGGCCAAGTGCATCATTGTCGAAGTTGTGCCCCTCTTCCTGTGCTTTACAGGCGATTCTAACGTACCTCTTGAAATCTGTTTCCTGCTATTCTGCCTCGCATTCAAGTCCGCCTCGTTGCCTTCCCTCAACAGATTTTTGGACGATAGTTGGCCTTGATTACTCTGCCAGTTTGTGAATTGCTGTGCCCCTGAGCTCCATTTTTCAACTCGTTTTTTGTGAGCTGAACGCAAGTCCAAACATTTGGTTCAGGACCTATACTGGTTCCCGGTGGGTGGCTGAGACTTTGGTGAATTCTTCTTCCTGCCGGGAAATTAGAGTGACATGTGCCCATCCAAATGCCTAACAGCTACTCTCTCATTGGTTCTCCCTCTTCCCTTTCCTCCTCTGCCAAATGGGCAACCTGTGTGAACCAGGAGCTTAAAGGGGCTGTCTCTCCAAGTTGGGAGATTGATAGTAAAGCTGTTGGAAAGTCAAACCGGAGCACCAGGAGAGGGACTCTTCGTTGAGTTTTAGAAACCTGTCGTATTCACAGTGTGTCCATTCTCTAGGTTTCCCGTACATGTTATAGCTGTAGGAATATTCCCTTCAACCTGGAGAGGTGGGACCCATGGAATGGTTGCCATGCATTATTGCTTTAAAGGGTCTGCATTTGCTCACCCAATCTCACCAATCCTCTCAGTCCCAAGTGTCCAGCCTCATGCCACATCCAGCTGTCATCGTAGATAGGGTCATTCCAGGTTGCATCAGAGACCCTGAAGGAATTGTAAAGAATTTCCCTGTTTCTTTGTTCTGTTTTTGAAATTCCTTTTTAGAGTGGGTTTGAGCTGATTCTCGCTGCCATGTTTATGCCAGTCTAGACACACTTGATTCCCTTACGGAGACATATCAATACATAGGTTTTAAGATTCTTACTAGTCAGATCTATTCCTCTGCGGGAAATATGGGGTTTTGAGTCCCTTTCACTGAGGAAGGTGTAGGTCTTGTCTATTCCATAGTTGGTTTTTGGAACAGTACCTGTGCTTATATCAAACTCTGGTTTGATGCATCACCCCACCTCTCCTTCCCCCTTAAGCAGGCATAAGAGTGTTTTCTAAATGTGAGACTCTGTTCTCTTTGCTAACTCAGTTCATGTGTAGCCATGTTTACAGGATCTTCCTAAGTGATATCTTATGATAAGTTTCTTTTCCTGTGTGACTTCTTTCCCTTAGAATCATCGTACCTGAATCCACTCATTTTGCTGCTACTGGTCTTATGACATTGATTTCGTGGCTGAGGGATATTCCGTCGTACGTAAGTTCCGCAATGTTTGGAACCATTTTTATATTTCCTGGGATATTTCAGGTGTACCCAGGTTGAGGTTCTTGTAAGCAGTGCAGCCCTCAATTTGGGGGTGGCTCTGTCTTATGGATTTTCAGTTTTCCCAAGGCATATTCCCTAGACTGGAAGTGCCCGTGGCTCTGTAGCTCTGTTGTTTACTTGTTTTAGGGAACACAATGCACTCCTCCAGTGAGGCGGTTGGCAACTTACATCCCGCCCATCAGCATAACAAGGCTCCCTGTTCTCCAGGGCCTGTCTTGCCTTTCTGGTTTTTACACATTTTGTGGATGTCCCTTTTGACCGGTGGGAAGTGATACTTCTTTGTAGTGCAGATTTGCATTGCCCGCTTGCTTGCTTGGCCAAAAAGGGCGTATGCGTTTTCTCCTGAATATATTCAGGAGAAAACGCATACGCCCTTTTTGGCCAAGTGCATCATTGTCGAAGTTGTGCCCCTCTTCCTGTGCTTTACAGGCGATTCTAACGTACCTCTTGAAATCTGTTTCCTGCTATTCTGCCTCGCATTCAAGTCCGCCTCGTTGCCTTCCCTCAACAGATTTTTGGACGATAGTTGGCCTTGATTACTCTGCCAGTTTGTGAATTGCTGTGCCCCTGAGCTCCATTTTTCAACTCGTTTTTTGTGAGCTGAACGCAAGTCCAAACATTTGGTTCAGGACCTATACTGGTTCCCGGTGGGTGGCTGAGACTTTGGTGAATTCTTCTTCCTGCCGGGAAATTAGAGTGACATGTGCCCATCCAAATGCCTAACAGCTACTCTCTCATTGGTTCTCCCTCTTCCCTTTCCTCCTCTGCCAAATGGGCAACCTGTGTGAACCAGGAGCTTAAAGGGGCTGTCTCTCCAAGTTGGGAGATTGATAGTAAAGCTGTTGGAAAGTCAAACCGGAGCACCAGGAGAGGGACTCTTCGTTGAGTTTTAGAAACCTGTCGTATTCACAGTGTGTCCATTCTCTAGGTTTCCCGTACATGTTATAGCTGTAGTAATATTCCCTTCAACCTGGAGAGGTGGGACCCATGGAATGGTTGCCATGCATTATTGCTTTAAAGGGTCTGCATTTGCTCACCCAATCTCACCAATCCTCTCAGTCCCAAGTGTCCAGCCTCATGCCACATCCAGCTGTCATCGTAGATAGGGTCATTCCAGGTTGCATCAGAGACCCTGAAGGAATTGTAAAGAATTTCCCTGTTTCTTTGTTCTGTTTTTGAAATTCCTTTTTAGAGTGGGTTTGAGCTGATTCTCGCTGCCATGTTTATGCCAGTCTAGACACACTTGATTCCCTTACGGAGACATATCAATACATAGGTTTTAAGATTCTTACTAGTCAGATCTATTCCTCTGCGGGAAATATGGGGTTTTGAGTCCCTTTCACTGAGGAAGGTGTAGGTCTTGTCTATTCCATAGTTGGTTTTTGGAACAGTACCTGTGCTTATATCAAACTCTGGTTTGATGCATCACCCCACCTCTCCTTCCCCCTTAAGCAGGCATAAGAGTGTTTTCTAAATGTGAGACTCTGTTCTCTTTGCTAACTCAGTTCATGTGTAGCCATGTTTACAGGATCTTCCTAAGTGATATCTTATGATAAGTTTCTTTTCCTGTGTGACTTCTTTCCCTTAGAATCATCGTACCTGAATCCACTCATTTTGCTGCTACTGGTCTTATGACATTGATTTCGTGGCTGAGGGATATTCCATCGTACGTAAGTTCCACAATGTTTGGAACCATTTTTATATTTCCTGGGATATTTCAGGTGTACCCAGGTTGAGGTTCTTCTAAGCAGTGCAGCCCTCAATTTGGGGGTGGCTCTGTCTTATGGATTTTCAGTTTTCCCAAGGTATATTCCCTAGACTGGAAGTGCCCTTGGCTCTGTAGCTCTGTTGTTTACTTGTTTAAGGGAACACAATGCACTCCTCCAGTGAGGCGGTTGGCAACTTACATCCCGCCCATCAGCATAACAAGGCTCCCTGTTCTCCGGGGCCTGTCTTGCCTTTCTGGTTTTTACACATTTTGTGGATGTCCCTTTTGACCGGTGGGAAGTGATACTTCTTTGTAGTGCAGATTTGCATTGCCCGCTTGCTTGCTTGGCCAAAAAGGGCGTATGCGTTTTCTCCTGAATATATTCAGGAGAAAACGCATACGCCCTTTTTGGCCAAGTGCATCATTGTCGAAGTTGTGCCCCTCTTCCTGTGCTTTACAGGCGATTCTAACGTACCTCTTGAAATCTGTTTCCTGCTATTCTGCCTCGCATTCAAGTCCGCCTCGTTGCCTTCCCTCAACAGATTTTTGGACGATAGTTGGCCTTGATTACTCTGCCAGTTTGTGAATTGCTGTGCCCCTGAGCTCCATTTTTCAACTCGTTTTTTGTGAGCTGAACGCAAGTCCAAACATTTGGTTCAGGACCTATACTGGTTCCCGGTGGGTGGCTGAGACTTTGGTGAATTCTTCTTCCTGCCGGGAAATTAGAGTGACATGTGCCCATCCAAATGCCTAACAGCTACTCTCTCATTGGTTCTCCCTCTTCCCTTTCCTCCTCTGCCAAATGGGCAACCTGTGTGAACCAGGAGCTTAAAGGGGCTGTCTCTCCAAGTTGGGAGATTGATAGTAAAGCTGTTGGAAAGTCAAACCGGAGCACCAGGAGAGGGACTCTTCGTTGAGTTTTAGAAACCTGTCGTATTCACAGTGTGTCCATTCTCTAGGTTTCCCGTACATGTTATAGCTGTAGTAATATTCCCTTCAACCTGGAGAGGTGGGACCCATGGAATGGTTGCCATGCATTATTGCTTTAAAGGGTCTGCATTTGCTCACCCAATCTCACCAATCCTCTCAGTCCCAAGTGTCCAGCCTCATGCCACATCCAGCTGTCATCGTAGATAGGGTCATTCCAGGTTGCATCAGAGACCCTGAAGGAATTGTAAAGAATTTCCCTGTTTCTTTGTTCTGTTTTTGAAATTCCTTTTTAGAGTGGGTTTGAGCTGATTCTCGCTGCCATGTTTATGCCAGTCTAGACACACTTGATTCCCTTACGGAGACATATCAATACATAGGTTTTAAGATTCTTACTAGTCAGATCTATTCCTCTGCGGGAAATATGGGGTTTTGAGTCCCTTTCACTGAGGAAGGTGTAGGTCTTGTCTATTCCATAGTTGGTTTTTGGAACAGTACCTGTGCTTATATCAAACTCTGGTTTGATGCATCACCCCACCTCTCCTTCCCCCTTAAGCAGGCATAAGAGTGTTTTCTAAATGTGAGACTCTGTTCTCTTTGCTAACTCAGTTCATGTGTAGCCATGTTTACAGGATCTTCCTAAGTGATATCTTATGATAAGTTTCTTTTCCTGTGTGACTTCTTTCCCTTAGAATCATCGTACCTGAATCCACTCATTTTGCTGCTACTGGTCTTATGACATTGATTTCGTGGCTGAGGGATATTCCATCGTACGTAAGTTCCACAATGTTTGGAACCATTTTTATATTTCCTGGGATATTTCAGGTGTACCCAGGTTGAGGTTCTTGTAAGCAGTGCAGCCCTCAATTTGGGGGTGGCTCTGTCTTATGGATTTTCAGTTTTCCCAAGGTATATTCCCTAGACTGGAAGTGCCCTTGGCTCTGTAGCTCTGTTGTTTACTTGTTTTAGGGAACACAATGCACTCCTCCAGTGAGGCGGTTGGCAAATTACATCCCGCCCATCAGCATAACAAGGCTCCCTGTTCTCCAGGGCCTGTCTTGCCTTTCTGGTTTTTACACATTTTGTGGATGTCCCTTTTGACCGGTGGGAAGTGATACTTCTTTGTAGTGCAGATTTGCATTGCCCGCTTGCTTGCTTGGCCAAAAAGGGCGTATGCGTTTTCTCCTGAATATATTCAGGAGAAAACGCATACGCCCTTTTTGGCCAAGTGCATCATTGTCGAAGTTGTGCCCCTCTTCCTGTGCTTTACAGGCGATTCTAACGTACCTCTTGAAATCTGTTTCCTGCTATTCTGCCTCGCATTCAAGTCCGCCTCGTTGCCTTCCCTCAACAGATTTTTGGATGATAGTTGGCCTTGATTACTCTGCCAGTTTGTGAATTGCTGTGCCCCTGAGCTCCATTTTTCAACTCGTTTTTTGTGAGCTGAACGCAAGTCCAAACATTTGGTTCAGGACCTATACTGGTTCCCGGTGGGTGGCTGAGACTTTGGTGAATTCTTCTTCCTGCCGGGAAATTAGAGTGACATGTGCCCATCCAAATGCCTAACAGCTACTCTCTCATTGGTTCTCCCTCTTCCCTTTCCTCCTCTGCCAAATGGGCAACCTGTGTGAACCAGGAGCTTAAAGGGGCTGTCTCTCCAAGTTGGGAGATTGATAGTAAAGCTGTTGGAAAGTCAAACCGGAGCACCAGGAGAGGGACTCTTCGTTGAGTTTTAGAAACCTGTCGTATTCACAGTGTGTCCATTCTCTAGGTTTCCCGTACATGTTATAGCTGTAGTAATATTCCCTTCAACCTGGAGAGGTGGGACCCATGGAATGGTTGCCATGCATTATTGCTTTAAAGGGTCTACATTTGCTCACCCAATCTCACCAATCCTCTCAGTCCCAAGTGTCCAGCCTCATGCCACATCCAGCTGTCATCGTAGATAGGGTCATTCCAGGTTGCATCAGAGACCCTGAAGGAATTGTAAAGAATTTCCCTGTTTCTTTGTTCTGTTTTTGAAATTCCTTTTTAGAGTGGGTTTGAGCTGATTCTCGCTGCCATGTTTATGCCAGTCTAGACACACTTGATTCCCTTACGGAGACATATCAATACATAGGTTTTAAGATTCTTACTAGTCAGATCTATTCCTCTGCGGGAAATATGGGGTTTTGAGTCCCTTTCACTGAGGAAGGTGTAGGTCTTGTCTATTCCATAGTTGGTTTTTGGAACAGTACCTGTGCTTATATCAAACTCTGGTTTGATGCATCACCCCACGTCTCCTTCCCCCTTAAGCAGGCATAAGAGTGTTTTCTAAATGTGAGACTCTGTTCTCTTTGCTAACTCAGTTCATGTGTAGCCATGTTTACAGGATCTTCCTAAGTGATATCTTATGATAAGTTTCTTTCTCTGTGTGACTTCTTTCACTTAGAATCATCGTACCTGAATCCACTCATTTTGCTGCTACTGGTCTTATGACATTGATTTCGTGGCTGAGGGATATTCCATCGTACGTAAGTTCCGCAATGTTTGGAACCATTTTTATATTTCCTGGGATAATTCAGGTGTACCCAGGTTGAGGTTCTTGTAAGCAGTGCAGCCCTCAATTTGGGGGTGGCTCTGTCTTATGGATTTTCAGTTTTCCCAAGGCATATTCCCTAGACTGGAAGTGCCCTTGGCTCTGTAGCTCTGTTGTTTACTTGTTTTAGGGAACACAATGCACTCCTCCAGTGAGGCAGTTGGCAACTTACATCCCGCCCATCAGCATAACAAGGCTCCCTGTTCTCCAGGGCCTGTCTTGCCTTTCTGGTTTTTACACATTTTGTGGATGTCCCTTTTGACCGGTGGGAAGTGATACTTCTTTGTAGTGCAGATTTGCATTGCCCGCTTGCTTGCTTGGCCAAAAAGGGCGTATGCGTTTTCTCCTGAATATATTCAGGAGAAAACGCATACGCCCTTTTTGGCCAAGTGCATCATTGTCGAAGTTGTGCCCCTCTTCCTGTGCTTTACAGGCGATTCTAACGTACCTCTTGAAATCTGTTTCCTGCTATTCTGCCTCGCATTCAAGTCCGCCTCGTTGCCTTCCCTCAACAGATTTTTGGACGATAGTTGGCCTTGATTACTCTGCCAGTTTGTGAATTGCTGTGCCCCTGAGCTCCATTTTTCAACTCGTTTTTTGTGAGCTGAACGCAAGTCCAAACATTTGGTTCAGGACCTATACTGGTTCCCGGTGGGTGGCTGAGACTTTGGTGAATTCTTCTTCCTGCCGGGAAATTAGAGTGACATGTGCCCATCCAAATGCCTAACAGCTACTCTCTCATTGGTTCTCCCTCTTCCCTTTCCTCCTCTGCCAAATGGGCAACGTGTGTGAACCAGGAGCTTAAAGGGGCTGTCTCTCCAAGTTGGGAGATTGATAGTAAAGCTGTTGGAAAGTCAAACCGGAGCACCAGGAGAGGGACTCTTCGTTGAGTTTTAGAAACCTGTCGTATTCACAGTGTGTCCATTCTCTAGGTTTCCCGTACATGTTATAGCTGTAGTAATATTCCCTTCAACCTGGAGAGGTGGGACCCATGGAATGGTTGCCATGCATTATTGCTTTAAAGGGTCTGCATTTGCTCACCCAATCTCACCAATCCTCTCAGTCCCAAGTGTCCAGCCTCATGCCACATCCAGCTGTCATCGTAGATAGGGTCATTCCAGGTTGCATCAGAGACCCTGAAGGAATTGTAAAGAATTTCCCTGTTTCTTTGTTCTGTTTTTGAAATTCCTTTTTAGAGTGGGTTTGAGCTGATTCTCGCTGCCATGTTTATGCCAGTCTAGACATACTTGATTCCCTTACGGAGACATATCAATACATAGGTTTTAAGATTCTTACTAGTCAGATCTATTCCTCTGCGGGAAATATGGGGTTTTGAGTCCCTTTCACTGAGGAAGGTGTAGGTCTTGTCTATTCCATAGTTGGTTTTGGGAACAGTACCTGTGCTTATATCAAACTCTGGTTTGATGCATCACCCCACCTCTCCTTCCCCCTTAAGCAGGCATAAGAGTGTATTCTAAATGTGAGACTCTGTTCTCTTTGCTAACTCAGTTCATGTGTAGCCATGTTTACAGGATCTTCCTAAGTGATATCTTATGATAAGTTTCTTTTCCTGTGTGACTTCTTTCCCTTAGAATCATCGTACCTGAATCCACTCATTTTGCTGCTACTGGTCTTATGACATTGACTTCGTGGCTGAGGGATATTCCATCGTACGTAAGTTCCGCAATGTTTGGAACCATTTTTATATTTCCTGGGATATTTCAGGTGTACCCAGGTTGAGGTTCTTGTAAGCAGTGCAGCCCTCAATTTGGGGGTGGCTCTGTCTTATGGATTTTCAGTTTTCCCAAGGCATATTCCCTAGACTGGAAGTGCCCTTGGCTCTGTAGCTCTGTTGTTTACTTGTTTTAGGGAACACAATGCACTCCTCCAGTGAGGCGGTTGGCAACTTACATCCCGCCCATCAGCATAACAGGGCTCCCTGTTCTCCAGGGCCTGTCTTGCCTTTCTGGTTTTTACACATTTTGTGGATGTCCCTTTTGACCGGTGGGAAGTGATACTTCTTTGTAGTGCAGATTTGCATTGCCCGCTTGCTTGCTTGGCCAAAAAGGGCGTATGCGTTTTCTCCTGAATATATTCAGGAGAAAACGCATACGCCCTTTTTGGCCAAGTGCATCATTGTCGAAGTTGTGCCCCTCTTCCTGTGCTTTACAGGCGATTCTAACGTACCTCTTGAAATCTGTTTCCTGCTATTCTGCCTCGCATTCAAGTCCGCCTCGTTGCCTTCCCTCAACAGATTTTTGGACGATAGTTGGCCTTGATTACTCTGCCAGTTTGTGAATTGCTGTGCCCCTGAGCTCCATTTTTCAACTCGTTTTTTGTGAGCTGAACGCAAGTCCAAACATTTGGTTCAGGACCTATACTGGTTCCCGGTGGGTGGCTGAGACTTTGGTGAATTCTTCTTCCTGCCGGGAAATTAGAGTGACATGTGCCCATCCAAATGCCTAACAGCTACTCTCTCATTGGTTCTCCCTCTTCCCTTTCCTCCTCTGCCAAATGGGCAACGTGTGTGTACCAGGAGCTTAAAGGGGCTGTCTCTCCAAGTTGGGAGATTGATAGTAAAGCTGTTGGAAAGTCAAACCGGAGCACCAGGAGAGGGACTCTTCGTTGAGTTTTAGAAACCTTTCGTATTCACAGTGTGTCCATTCTCTAGGTTTCCCGTACATGTTATAGCTGTAGTAATATTCCCTTCAACCTGGAGAGGTGGGACCCATGGAATGGTTGCCATGCATTATTGCTTTAAAGGGTCTGCATTTGCCCACCCAATCTCACCAATCCTCTCAGTCCCAAGTGTCCAGCCTCATGCCACATCCAGCTGTCATCGTAGATAGGGTCATTCCAGGTTGCATCAGAGACCCTGAAGGAATTGTAAAGAATTTCCCTGTTTCTTTGTTCTGTTTTTGAAATTCCTTTTTAGAGTGGGTTTGAGCTGATTCTCGCTGCCATGTTTATGCCAGTCTAGACACACTTGATTCCCTTACGGAGACATATCAATACATAGGTTTTAAGATTCTTACTAGTCAGATCTATTCCTCTGCGGGAAATATGGGGTTTTGAGTCCCTTTCACTGAGGAAGGTGTAGGTCTTGTCTATTCCATAGTTGGTTTTTGGAACAGTACCTGTGCTTATATCAAACTCTGGTTTGATGCATCACCCCACCTCTCCTTCCCCCTTAAGCAGGCATAAGAGTGTTTTCTAAATGTGAGACTCTGTTCTCTTTGCTAACTCAGTTCATGTGTAGCCATGTTTACAGGATCTTCCTAAGTGATATCTTATGATAAGTTTCTTTTCCTGTGTGACTTCTTTCCCTTAGAATCATCGTACCTGAATCCACTCATTTTGCTGCTACTGGTCTTATGACATTGACTTCGTGGCTGAGGGATATTCCATCGTACGTAAGTTCCGCAATGTTTGGAACCATTTTTATATTTCCTGGGATATTTCAGGTGTACCCAGGTTGAGGTTCTTGTAAGCAGTGCAGCCCTCAATTTGGGGGTGGCTCTGTCTTATGGATTTTCAGTTTTCGCAAGGCATATTCCCTAGACTGGAAGTGCCCTTGGCTCTGTAGCTCTGTTGTTTACTTGTTTTAGGGAACACAATGCACTCCTCCAGTGAGGCGGTTGGCAACTTACATCCCGCCCATCAGCATAACAAGGCTCCCTGTTCTCCAGGGCCTGTCTTGCCTTTCTGGTTTTTACACATTTTGTGGATGTCCCTTTTGACCGGTGGGAAGTGATACTTCTTTGTAGTGCAGATTTGCATTGCCCGCTTGCTTGCTTGGCCAAAAAGGGCGTATGCGTTTTCTCCTGAATATATTCAGGAGAAAACGCATACGCCCTTTTTGGCCAAGTGCATCATTGTCGAAGTTGTGCCCCTCTTCCTGTGCTTTACAGGCGATTCTAACGTACCTCTTGAAATCTGTTTCCTGCTATTCTGCCTCGCATTCAAGTCCGCCTCGTTGCCTTCCCTCAACAGATTTTTGGACGATAGTTGGCCTTGATTACTCTGCCAGTTTGTGAATTGCTGTGCCCCTGAGCTCCATTTTTCAACTCGTTTTTTGTGAGCTGAACGCAAGTCCAAACATTTGGTTCAGGACCTATACTGGTTCCCGGTGGGTGGCTGAGACTTTGGTGAATTCTTCTTCCTGCCGGGAAATTAGAGTGACATGTGCCCATCCAAATGCCTAACAGCTACTCTCTCATTGGTTCTCCCTCTTCCCTTTCCTCCTCTGCCAAATGGGCAACGTGTGTGAACCAGGAGCTTAAAGGGGCTGTCTCTCCAAGTTGGGAGATTGATAGTAAAGCTGTTGGAAAGTCAAACCGGAGCACCAGGAGAGGGACTCTTCGTTGAGTTTTAGAAACCTTTCGTATTCACAGTGTGTCCATTCTCTAGGTTTCCCGTACATGTTATAGCTGTAGTAATATTCCCTTCAACCTGGAGAGGTGGGACCCATGGAATGGTTGCCATGCATTATTGCTTTAAAGGGTCTGCATTTGCTCACCCAATCTCACCAATCCTCTCAGTCCCAAGTGTCCAGCCTCATGCCACATCCAGCTGTCATCGTAGATAGGGTCATTCCAGGTTGCATCAGAGACCCTGAAGGAATTGTAAAGAATTTCCCTGTTTCTTTGTTCTGTTTTTGAAATTCCTTTTTAGAGTGGGTTTGAGCTGATTCTCGCTGCCATGTTTATGCCAGTCTAGACACACTTGATTCCCTTATGGAGACATATCAATACATAGGTTTTAAGATTCTTACTAGTCAGATCTATTCCTCTGCGGGAAATATGGGGTTTTGAGTCCCTTTCACTGAGGAAGGTGTAGGTCTTGTCTATTCCATAGTTGGTTTTTGGAACAGTACCTGTGCTTATATCAAACTCTGGTTTGATGCATCACCCCACCTCTCCTTCCCCCTTAAGCAGGCATAAGAGTGTTTTCTAAATGTGAGACTCTGTTCTCTTTCCTAACTCAGTTCATGTGTTGCCATGTTTACAGGATCTTCCTAAGTGATATCTTATGATAAGTTTCTTTTCCTGTGTGACTTCTTTCCCTTAGAATCATCGTACCTGAATCCACTCATTTTGCTGCTACTGGTCTTATGACATGGATTTCGTGGCTGAGGGATATTCCATCGTACGTAAGTTCCACAATGTTTGGAACCATTTTTATATTTCCTGGGATATTTCAGGTGTACCCAGGTTGAGGTTCTTGTAAGCAGTGCAGCCCTCAATTTGGGGGTGGCTCTGTCTTATGGATTTTCAGTTTTCCCAAGGTATATTCCCTAGACTGGAAGTGCCCTTGGCTCTGTAGCTCTGTTGTTTACTTGTTTTAGGGAACACAATGCACTCCTCCAGTGAGGCGGTTGGCAACTTACATCCCGCCCATCAGCATAACAGGGCTCCCTGTTCTCCAGGGCCTGTCTTGCCTTTCTGGTTTTTACACATTTTGTGGATGTCCCTTTTGACCGGTGGGAAGTGATACTTCTTTGTAGTGCAGATTTGCATTGCCCGCTTGCTTGCTTGGCCAAAAAGGGCGTATGCGTTTTCTCCTGAAGGAGAAAACGCATACGCCCTTTTTGGCCAAGTGCATCATTGTCGAAGTTGTGCCCCTCTTCCTGTGCTTTACAGGCGATTCTAACGTACCTCTTGAAATCTGTTTCCTGCTATTCTGCCTCGCATTCAAGTCCGCCTCGTTGCCTTCCCTCAACAGATTTTTGGACGATAGTTGGCCTTGATTACTCTGCCAGTTTGTGAATTGCTGTGCCCCTGAGCTCCATTTTTCAACTCGTTTTTTGTGAGCTGAACGCAAGTCCAAACATTTGGTTCAGGACCTATACTGGTTCCCGGTGGGTGGCTGAGACTTTGGTGAATTCTTCTTCCTGCCGGGAAATTAGAGTGACATGTGCCCATCCAAATGCCTAACAGCTACTCTCTCATTGGTTCTCCCTCTTCCCTTTCCTCCTCTGCCAAATGGGCAACCTGTGTGAACCAGGAGCTTAAAGGGGCTGTCTCTCCAAGTTGGGAGATTGATAGTAAAGCTGTTGGAAAGTCAAACCGGAGCACCAGGAGAGGGACTCTTCGTTGAGTTTTAGAAACCTGTCGTATTCACAGTGTGTCCATTCTCTAGGTTTCCCGTACATGTTATAGCTGTAGTAATATTCCCTTCAACCTGGAGAGGTGGGACCCATGGAATGGTTGCCATGCATTATTGCTTTAAAGGGTCTGCATTTGCTCACCCAATCTCACCAATCCTCTCAGTCCCAAGTGTCCAGCCTCATGCCACATCCAGCTGTCATCGTAGATAGGGTCATTCCAGGTTGCATCAGAGACCCTGAAGGAATTGTAAAGAATTTCCCTGTTTCTTTGTTCTGTTTTTGAAATTCCTTTTTAGAGTGGGTTTGAGCTGATTCTCGCTGCCATGTTTATGCCAGTCTAGACACACTTGATTCCCTTACGGAGACATATCAATACATAGGTTTTAAGATTCTTACTAGTCAGATCTATTCCTCTGCGGGAAATATGGGGTTTTGAGTCCCTTTCACTGAGGAAGGTGTAGGTCTTGTCTATTCCATAGTTGGTTTTTGGAACAGTACCTGTGCTTATATCAAACTCTGGTTTGATGCATCACCCCACCTCTCCTTCCCCCTTAAGCAGGCATAAGAGTGTTTTCTAAATGTGAGACTCTGTTCTCTTTGCTAACTCAGTTCATGTGTAGCCATGTTTACAGGATCTTCCTAAGTGATATCTTATGATAAGTTTCTTTTCCTGTGTGACTTCTTTCCCTTAGAATCATCGTACCTGAATCCACTCATTTTGCTGCTACTGGTCTTATGACATTGACTTCGTGGCTGAGGGATATTCCATCGTACGTAAGTTCCACAATGTTTGGAACCATTTTTATATTTCCTGGGATATTTCAGGTGTACCCAGGTTGAGGTTCTTGTAAGCAGTGCAGCCCTCAATTTGGGGGTGGCTCTGTCTTATGGATTTTCAGTTTTCCCAAGGCATATTCCCTAGACTGGAAGTGCCCTTGGCTCTGTAGCTCTGTTGTTTACTTGTTTTAGGGAACACAATGCACTCCTCCAGTGAGGCGGTTGGCAACTTACATCCCGCCCATCAGCATAACAGGGCTCCCTGTTCTCCAGGGCCTGTCTTGCCTTTCTGGTTTTTACACATTTTGTGGATGTCCCTTTTGACCGGTGGGAAGTGATACTTCTTTGTAGTGCAGATTTGCATTGCCCGCTTGCTTGCTTGGCCAAAAAGGGCGTATGCGTTTTCTCCTGAATATATTCAGGAGAAAACGCATACGCCCTTTTTGGCCAAGTGCATCATTGTCGAAGTTGTGCCCCTCTTCCTGTGCTTTACAGGCGATTCTAACGTACCTCTTGAAATCTGTTTCCTGCTATTCTGCCTCGCATTCAAGTCCGCCTCGTTGCCTTCCCTCAACAGATTTTTGGACGATAGTTGGCCTTGATTACTCTGCCAGTTTGTGAATTGCTGTGCCCCTGAGCTCCATTTTTCAACTCGTTTTTTGTGAGCTGAACGCAAGTCCAAACATTTGGTTCAGGACCTATACTGGTTCCCGGTGGGTGGCTGAGACTTTGGTGAATTCTTCTTCCTGCCGGGAAATTAGAGTGACATGTGCCCATCCAAATGCCTAACAGCTACTCTCTCATTGGTTCTCCCTCTTCCCTTTCCTCCTCTGCCAAATGGGCAACGTGTGTGAACCAGGAGCTTAAAGGGGCTGTCTCTCCAAGTTGGGAGATTGATAGTAAAGCTGTTGGAAAGTCAAACCGGAGCACCAGGAGAGGGACTCTTCGTTGAGTTTTAGAAACCTGTCGTATTCACAGTGTGTCCATTCTCTAGGTTTCCCGTACATGTTATAGCTGTAGTAATATTCCCTTCAACCTGGAGAGGTGGGACCCATGGAATGGTTGCCATGCATTATTGCTTTAAAGGGTCTGCATTTGCTCACCCAATCTCACCAATCCTCTCAGTCCCAAGTGTCCAGCCTCATGCCACATCCAGCTGTCATCGTAGATAGGGTCATTCCAGGTTGCATCAGAGACCCTGAAGGAATTGTAAAGAATTTCCCTGTTTCTTTGTTCTGTTTTTGAAATTCCTTTTTAGAGTGGGTTTGAGCTGATTCTCGCTGCCATGTTTATGCCAGTCTAGACACACTTGATTCCCTTACGGAGACATATCAATACATAGGTTTTAAGATTCTTACTAGTCAGATCTATTCCTCTGCGGGAAATATGGGGTTTTGAGTCCCTTTCACTGAGGAAGGTGTAGGTCTTGTCTATTCCATAGTTGGTTTTTGGAACAGTACCTGTGCTTATATCAAACTCTGGTTTGATGCATCACCCCACCTCTCCTTCCCCCTTAAGCAGGCATAAGAGTGTTTTCTAAATGTGAGACTCTGTTCTCTTTGCTAACTCAGTTCATGTGTAGCCATGTTTACAGGATCTTCCTAAGTGATATCTTATGATAAGTTTCTTTTCCTGTGTGACTTCTTTCCCTTAGAATCATCGTACCTGAATCCACTCATTTTGCTGCTACTGGTCTTATGACATTGACTTCGTGGCTGAGGGATATTCCATCGTACGTAAGTTCCACAATGTTTGGAACCATTTTTATATTTCCTGGGATATTTCAGGTGTACCCAGGTTGAGGTTCTTGTAAGCAGTGCAGCCCTCAATTTGGGGGTGGCTCTGTCTTATGGATTTTCAGTTTTCCCAAGGCATATTCCCTAGACTGGAAGTGCCCTTGGCTCTGTAGCTCTGTTGTTTACTTGTTTTAGGGAACACAATGCACTCCTCCAGTGAGGCGGTTGGCAACTTACATCCCGCCCATCAGCATAACAGGGCTCCCTGTTCCCCAGGGCCTGTCTTGCCTTTCTGGTTTTTACACATTTTGTGGATGTCCCTTTTGACCGGTGGGAAGTGATACTTCTTTGTAGTGCAGATTTGCATTGCCCGCTTGCTTGCTTGGCCAAAAAGGGCGTATGCGTTTTCTCCTGAATATATTCAGGAGAAAACGCATACGCCCTTTTTGGCCAAGTGCATCATTGTCGAAGTTGTGCCCCTCTTCCTGTGCTTTACAGGCGATTCTAACGTACCTCTTGAAATCTGTTTCCTGCTATTCTGCCTCGCATTCAAGTCCGCCTCGTTGCCTTCCCTCAACAGATTTTTGGACGATAGTTGGCCTTGATTACTCTGCCAGTTTGTGAATTGCTGTGCCCCTGAGCTCCATTTTTCAACTCGTTTTTTGTGAGCTGAACGCAAGTCCAAACATTTGGTTCAGGACCTATACTGGTTTCCGGTGGGTGGCTGAGACTTTGGTGAATTCTTCTTCCTGCCGGGAAATTAGAGTGACATGTGCCCATCCAAATGCCTAACAGCTACTCTCTCATTGGTTCTCCCTCTTCCCTTTCCTCCTCTGCCAAATGGGCAACCTGTGTGAACCAGGAGCTTAAAGGGGCTGTCTCTCCAAGTTGGGAGATTGATAGTAAAGCTGTTGGAAAGTCAAACCGGAGCACCAGGAGAGGGACTCTTCGTTGAGTTTTAGAAACCTGTCGTATTCACAGTGTGTCCATTCTCTAGGTTTCCCGTACATGTTATAGCTGTAGTAATATTCCCTTCAACCTGGAGAGGTGGGACCCATGGAATGGTTGCCATGCATTATTGCTTTAAAGGGTCTGCATTTGCTCACCCAATCTCACCAATCCTCTCAGTCCCAAGTGTCCAGCTTCATGCCACATCCAGCTGTCATCGTAGATAGGGTCATTCCAGGTTGCATCAGAGACCCTGAAGGAATTGTAAAGAATTTCCCTGTTTCTTTGTTCTGTTTTTGAAATTCCTTTTTAGAGTGGGTTTGAGCTGATTCTCGCTGCCATGTTTATGCCAGTCTAGACACACTTGATTCCCTTACGGAGACATATCAATACATAGGTTTTAAGATTCTTACTAGTCAGATCTATTCCTCTGCGGGAAATATGGGGTTTTGAGTCCCTTTCACTGAGGAAGGTGTAGGTCTTGTCTATTCCATAGTTGGTTTTTGGAACAGTACCTGTGCTTATATCAAACTCTGGTTTGATGCATCACCCCACCTCTCCTTCCCCCTTAAGCAGGCATAAGAGTGTTTTCTAAATGTGAGACTCTGTTCTCTTTGCTAACTCAGTTCATGTGTAGCCATGTTTACAGGATCTTCCTAAGTGATATCTTATGATAAGTTTCTTTTCCTGTGTGACTTCTTTCCCTTAGAATCATCGTACCTGAATCCACTCATTTTGCTGCTACTGGTCTTATGACATTGATTTCGTGGCTGAGGGATATTCCATCGTACGTAAGTTCCACAATGTTTGGAACCATTTTTATATTTCCTGGGATATTTCAGGTGTACCCAGGTTGAGGTTCTTGTAAGCAGTGCAGCCCTCAATTTGGGGGTGGCTCTGTCTTATGGATTTTCAGTTTTCCCAAGGTATATTCCCTAGACTGGAAGTGCCCTTGGCTCTGTAGCTCTGTTGTTTACTTGTTTTAGGGAACACAATGCACTCCTCCAGTGAGGCGGTTGGCAACTTACATCCCGCCCATCAGCATAACAAGGCTCCCTGTTCTCCAGGGCCTGTCTTGCCTTTCTGGTTTTTACACATTTTGTGGATGTCCCTTTTGACCGGTGGGAAGTGATACTTCTTTGTAGTGCAGATTTGCATTGCCCGCTTGCTTGCTTGGCCAAAAAGGGCGTATGCGTTTTCTCCTGAATATATTCAGGAGAAAACGCATACGCCCTTTTTGGCCAAGTGCATCATTGTCGAAGTTGTGCCCCTCTTCCTGTGCTTTACAGGCGATTCTAACGTACCTCTTGAAATCTGTTTCCTGCTATTCTGCCTCGCATTCAAGTCCGCCTCGTTGCCTTCCCTCAACAGATTTTTGGACGATAGTTGGCCTTGATTACTCTGCCAGTTTGTGAATTGCTGTGCCCCTGAGCTCCATTTTTCAACTCGTTTTTTGTGAGCTGAACGCAAGTCCAAACATTTGGTTCAGGACCTATACTGGTTCCCGGTGGGTGGCTGAGACTTTGGTGAATTCTTCTTCCTGCCGGGAAATTAGAGTGACATGTGCCCATCCAAATGCCTAACAGCTACTCTCTCATTGGTTCTCCCTCTTCCCTTTCCTCCTCTGCCAAATGGGCAACGTGTGTGTACCAGGAGCTTAAAGGGGCTGTCTCTCCAAGTTGGGAGATTGATAGTAAAGCTGTTGGAAAGTCAAACCGGAGCACCAGGAGAGGGACTCTTCGTTGAGTTTTAGAAACCTTTCGTATTCACAGTGTGTCCATTCTCTAGGTTTCCCGTACATGTTATAGCTGTAGTAATATTCCCTTCAACCTGGAGAGGTGGGACCCATGGAATGGTTGCCATGCATTATTGCTTTAAAGGGTCTGCATTTGCCCACCCAATCTCACCAATCCTCTCAGTCCCAAGTGTCCAGCCTCATGCCACATCCAGCTGTCATCGTAGATAGGGTCATTCCAGGTTGCATCAGAGACCCTGAAGGAATTGTAAAGAATTTCCCTGTTTCTTTGTTCTGTTTTTGAAATTCCTTTTTAGAGTGGGTTTGAGCTGATTCTCGCTGCCATGTTTATGCCAGTCTAGACACACTTGATTCCCTTACGGAGACATATCAATACATAGGTTTTAAGATTCTTACTAGTCAGATCTATTCCTCTGCGGGAAATATGGGGTTTTGAGTCCCTTTCACTGAGGAAGGTGTAGGTCTTGTCTATTCCATAGTTGGTTTTTGGAACAGTACCTGTGCTTATATCAAACTCTGGTTTGATGCATCACCCCACCTCTCCTTCCCCCTTAAGCAGGCATAAGAGTGTTTTCTAAATGTGAGACTCTGTTCTCTTTGCTAACTCAGTTCATGTGTAGCCATGTTTACAGGATCTTCCTAAGTGATATCTTATGATAAGTTTCTTTTCCTGTGTGACTTCTTTCCCTTAGAATCATCGTACCTGAATCCACTCATTTTGCTGCTACTGGTCTTATGACATTGACTTCGTGGCTGAGGGATATTCCATCGTACGTAAGTTCCGCAATGTTTGGAACCATTTTTATATTTCCTGGGATATTTCAGGTGTACCCAGGTTGAGGTTCTTGTAAGCAGTGCAGCCCTCAATTTGGGGGTGGCTCTGTCTTATGGATTTTCAGTTTTCGCAAGGCATATTCCCTAGACTGGAAGTGCCCTTGGCTCTGTAGCTCTGTTGTTTACTTGTTTTAGGGAACACAATGCACTCCTCCAGTGAGGCGGTTGGCAACTTACATCCCGCCCATCAGCATAACAAGGCTCCCTGTTCTCCAGGGCCTGTCTTGCCTTTCTGGTTTTTACACATTTTGTGGATGTCCCTTTTGACCGGTGGGAAGTGATACTTCTTTGTAGTGCAGATTTGCATTGCCCGCTTGCTTGCTTGGCCAAAAAGGGCGTATGCGTTTTCTCCTGAATATATTCAGGAGAAAACGCATACGCCCTTTTTGGCCAAGTGCATCATTGTCGAAGTTGTGCCCCTCTTCCTGTGCTTTACAGGCGATTCTAACGTACCTCTTGAAATCTGTTTCCTGCTATTCTGCCTCGCATTCAAGTCCGCCTCGTTGCCTTCCCTCAACAGATTTTTGGACGATAGTTGGCCTTGATTACTCTGCCAGTTTGTGAATTGCTGTGCCCCTGAGCTCCATTTTTCAACTCGTTTTTTGTGAGCTGAACGCAAGTCCAAACATTTGGTTCAGGACCTATACTGGTTCCCGGTGGGTGGCTGAGACTTTGGTGAATTCTTCTTCCTGCCGGGAAATTAGAGTGACATGTGCCCATCCAAATGCCTAACAGCTACTCTCTCATTGGTTCTCCCTCTTCCCTTTCCTCCTCTGCCAAATGGGCAACGTGTGTGAACCAGGAGCTTAAAGGGGCTGTCTCTCCAAGTTGGGAGATTGATAGTAAAGCTGTTGGAAAGTCAAACCGGAGCACCAGGAGAGGGACTCTTCGTTGAGTTTTAGAAACCTTTCGTATTCACAGTGTGTCCATTCTCTAGGTTTCCCGTACATGTTATAGCTGTAGTAATATTCCCTTCAACCTGGAGAGGTGGGACCCATGGAATGGTTGCCATGCATTATTGCTTTAAAGGGTCTGCATTTGCTCACCCAATCTCACCAATCCTCTCAGTCCCAAGTGTCCAGCCTCATGCCACATCCAGCTGTCATCGTAGATAGGGTCATTCCAGGTTGCATCAGAGACCCTGAAGGAATTGTAAAGAATTTCCCTGTTTCTTTGTTCTGTTTTTGAAATTCCTTTTTAGAGTGGGTTTGAGCTGATTCTCGCTGCCATGTTTATGCCAGTCTAGACACACTTGATTCCCTTATGGAGACATATCAATACATAGGTTTTAAGATTCTTACTAGTCAGATCTATTCCTCTGCGGGAAATATGGGGTTTTGAGTCCCTTTCACTGAGGAAGGTGTAGGTCTTGTCTATTCCATAGTTGGTTTTTGGAACAGTACCTGTGCTTATATCAAACTCTGGTTTGATGCATCACCCCACCTCTCCTTCCCCCTTAAGCAGGCATAAGAGTGTTTTCTAAATGTGAGACTCTGTTCTCTTTCCTAACTCAGTTCATGTGTTGCCATGTTTACAGGATCTTCCTAAGTGATATCTTATGATAAGTTTCTTTTCCTGTGTGACTTCTTTCCCTTAGAATCATCGTACCTGAATCCACTCATTTTGCTGCTACTGGTCTTATGACATGGATTTCGTGGCTGAGGGATATTCCATCGTACGTAAGTTCCACAATGTTTGGAACCATTTTTATATTTCCTGGGATATTTCAGGTGTACCCAGGTTGAGGTTCTTGTAAGCAGTGCAGCCCTCAATTTGGGGGTGGCTCTGTCTTATGGATTTTCAGTTTTCCCAAGGTATATTCCCTAGACTGGAAGTGCCCTTGGCTCTGTAGCTCTGTTGTTTACTTGTTTTAGGGAACACAATGCACTCCTCCAGTGAGGCGGTTGGCAACTTACATCCCGCCCATCAGCATAACAGGGCTCCCTGTTCTCCAGGGCCTGTCTTGCCTTTCTGGTTTTTACACATTTTGTGGATGTCCCTTTTGACCGGTGGGAAGTGATACTTCTTTGTAGTGCAGATTTGCATTGCCCGCTTGCTTGCTTGGCCAAAAAGGGCGTATGCGTTTTCTCCTGAAGGAGAAAACGCATACGCCCTTTTTGGCCAAGTGCATCATTGTCGAAGTTGTGCCCCTCTTCCTGTGCTTTACAGGCGATTCTAACGTACCTCTTGAAATCTGTTTCCTGCTATTCTGCCTCGCATTCAAGTCCGCCTCGTTGCCTTCCCTCAACAGATTTTTGGACGATAGTTGGCCTTGATTACTCTGCCAGTTTGTGAATTGCTGTGCCCCTGAGCTCCATTTTTCAACTCGTTTTTTGTGAGCTGAACGCAAGTCCAAACATTTGGTTCAGGACCTATACTGGTTCCCGGTGGGTGGCTGAGACTTTGGTGAATTCTTCTTCCTGCCGGGAAATTAGAGTGACATGTGCCCATCCAAATGCCTAACAGCTACTCTCTCATTGGTTCTCCCTCTTCCCTTTCCTCCTCTGCCAAATGGGCAACCTGTGTGAACCAGGAGCTTAAAGGGGCTGTCTCTCCAAGTTGGGAGATTGATAGTAAAGCTGTTGGAAAGTCAAACCGGAGCACCAGGAGAGGGACTCTTCGTTGAGTTTTAGAAACCTGTCGTATTCACAGTGTGTCCATTCTCTAGGTTTCCCGTACATGTTATAGCTGTAGTAATATTCCCTTCAACCTGGAGAGGTGGGACCCATGGAATGGTTGCCATGCATTATTGCTTTAAAGGGTCTGCATTTGCTCACCCAATCTCACCAATCCTCTCAGTCCCAAGTGTCCAGCCTCATGCCACATCCAGCTGTCATCGTAGATAGGGTCATTCCAGGTTGCATCAGAGACCCTGAAGGAATTGTAAAGAATTTCCCTGTTTCTTTGTTCTGTTTTTGAAATTCCTTTTTAGAGTGGGTTTGAGCTGATTCTCGCTGCCATGTTTATGCCAGTCTAGACACACTTGATTCCCTTACGGAGACATATCAATACATAGGTTTTAAGATTCTTACTAGTCAGATCTATTCCTCTGCGGGAAATATGGGGTTTTGAGTCCCTTTCACTGAGGAAGGTGTAGGTCTTGTCTATTCCATAGTTGGTTTTTGGAACAGTACCTGTGCTTATATCAAACTCTGGTTTGATGCATCACCCCACCTCTCCTTCCCCCTTAAGCAGGCATAAGAGTGTTTTCTAAATGTGAGACTCTGTTCTCTTTGCTAACTCAGTTCATGTGTAGCCATGTTTACAGGATCTTCCTAAGTGATATCTTATGATAAGTTTCTTTTCCTGTGTGACTTCTTTCCCTTAGAATCATCGTACCTGAATCCACTCATTTTGCTGCTACTGGTCTTATGACATTGACTTCGTGGCTGAGGGATATTCCATCGTACGTAAGTTCCACAATGTTTGGAACCATTTTTATATTTCCTGGGATATTTCAGGTGTACCCAGGTTGAGGTTCTTGTAAGCAGTGCAGCCCTCAATTTGGGGGTGGCTCTGTCTTATGGATTTTCAGTTTTCCCAAGGCATATTCCCTAGACTGGAAGTGCCCTTGGCTCTGTAGCTCTGTTGTTTACTTGTTTTAGGGAACACAATGCACTCCTCCAGTGAGGCGGTTGGCAACTTACATCCCGCCCATCAGCATAACAGGGCTCCCTGTTCTCCAGGGCCTGTCTTGCCTTTCTGGTTTTTACACATTTTGTGGATGTCCCTTTTGACCGGTGGGAAGTGATACTTCTTTGTAGTGCAGATTTGCATTGCCCGCTTGCTTGCTTGGCCAAAAAGGGCGTATGCGTTTTCTCCTGAATATATTCAGGAGAAAACGCATACGCCCTTTTTGGCCAAGTGCATCATTGTCGAAGTTGTGCCCCTCTTCCTGTGCTTTACAGGCGATTCTAACGTACCTCTTGAAATCTGTTTCCTGCTATTCTGCCTCGCATTCAAGTCCGCCTCGTTGCCTTCCCTCAACAGATTTTTGGACGATAGTTGGCCTTGATTACTCTGCCAGTTTGTGAATTGCTGTGCCCCTGAGCTCCATTTTTCAACTCGTTTTTTGTGAGCTGAACGCAAGTCCAAACATTTGGTTCAGGACCTATACTGGTTCCCGGTGGGTGGCTGAGACTTTGGTGAATTCTTCTTCCTGCCGGGAAATTAGAGTGACATGTGCCCATCCAAATGCCTAACAGCTACTCTCTCATTGGTTCTCCCTCTTCCCTTTCCTCCTCTGCCAAATGGGCAACGTGTGTGAACCAGGAGCTTAAAGGGGCTGTCTCTCCAAGTTGGGAGATTGATAGTAAAGCTGTTGGAAAGTCAAACCGGAGCACCAGGAGAGGGACTCTTCGTTGAGTTTTAGAAACCTGTCGTATTCACAGTGTGTCCATTCTCTAGGTTTCCCGTACATGTTATAGCTGTAGTAATATTCCCTTCAACCTGGAGAGGTGGGACCCATGGAATGGTTGCCATGCATTATTGCTTTAAAGGGTCTGCATTTGCTCACCCAATCTCACCAATCCTCTCAGTCCCAAGTGTCCAGCCTCATGCCACATCCAGCTGTCATCGTAGATAGGGTCATTCCAGGTTGCATCAGAGACCCTGAAGGAATTGTAAAGAATTTCCCTGTTTCTTTGTTCTGTTTTTGAAATTCCTTTTTAGAGTGGGTTTGAGCTGATTCTCGCTGCCATGTTTATGCCAGTCTAGACACACTTGATTCCCTTACGGAGACATATCAATACATAGGTTTTAAGATTCTTACTAGTCAGATCTATTCCTCTGCGGGAAATATGGGGTTTTGAGTCCCTTTCACTGAGGAAGGTGTAGGTCTTGTCTATTCCATAGTTGGTTTTTGGAACAGTACCTGTGCTTATATCAAACTCTGGTTTGATGCATCACCCCACCTCTCCTTCCCCCTTAAGCAGGCATAAGAGTGTTTTCTAAATGTGAGACTCTGTTCTCTTTGCTAACTCAGTTCATGTGTAGCCATGTTTACAGGATCTTCCTAAGTGATATCTTATGATAAGTTTCTTTTCCTGTGTGACTTCTTTCCCTTAGAATCATCGTACCTGAATCCACTCATTTTGCTGCTACTGGTCTTATGACATTGACTTCGTGGCTGAGGGATATTCCATCGTACGTAAGTTCCACAATGTTTGGAACCATTTTTATATTTCCTGGGATATTTCAGGTGTACCCAGGTTGAGGTTCTTGTAAGCAGTGCAGCCCTCAATTTGGGGGTGGCTCTGTCTTATGGATTTTCAGTTTTCCCAAGGCATATTCCCTAGACTGGAAGTGCCCTTGGCTCTGTAGCTCTGTTGTTTACTTGTTTTAGGGAACACAATGCACTCCTCCAGTGAGGCGGTTGGCAACTTACATCCCGCCCATCAGCATAACAGGGCTCCCTGTTCCCCAGGGCCTGTCTTGCCTTTCTGGTTTTTACACATTTTGTGGATGTCCCTTTTGACCGGTGGGAAGTGATACTTCTTTGTAGTGCAGATTTGCATTGCCCGCTTGCTTGCTTGGCCAAAAAGGGCGTATGCGTTTTCTCCTGAATATATTCAGGAGAAAACGCATACGCCCTTTTTGGCCAAGTGCATCATTGTCGAAGTTGTGCCCCTCTTCCTGTGCTTTACAGGCGATTCTAACGTACCTCTTGAAATCTGTTTCCTGCTATTCTGCCTCGCATTCAAGTCCGCCTCGTTGCCTTCCCTCAACAGATTTTTGGACGATAGTTGGCCTTGATTACTCTGCCAGTTTGTGAATTGCTGTGCCCCTGAGCTCCATTTTTCAACTCGTTTTTTGTGAGCTGAACGCAAGTCCAAACATTTGGTTCAGGACCTATACTGGTTTCCGGTGGGTGGCTGAGACTTTGGTGAATTCTTCTTCCTGCCGGGAAATTAGAGTGACATGTGCCCATCCAAATGCCTAACAGCTACTCTCTCATTGGTTCTCCCTCTTCCCTTTCCTCCTCTGCCAAATGGGCAACCTGTGTGAACCAGGAGCTTAAAGGGGCTGTCTCTCCAAGTTGGGAGATTGATAGTAAAGCTGTTGGAAAGTCAAACCGGAGCACCAGGAGAGGGACTCTTCGTTGAGTTTTAGAAACCTGTCGTATTCACAGTGTGTCCATTCTCTAGGTTTCCCGTACATGTTATAGCTGTAGTAATATTCCCTTCAACCTGGAGAGGTGGGACCCATGGAATGGTTGCCATGCATTATTGCTTTAAAGGGTCTGCATTTGCTCACCCAATCTCACCAATCCTCTCAGTCCCAAGTGTCCAGCTTCATGCCACATCCAGCTGTCATCGTAGATAGGGTCATTCCAGGTTGCATCAGAGACCCTGAAGGAATTGTAAAGAATTTCCCTGTTTCTTTGTTCTGTTTTTGAAATTCCTTTTTAGAGTGGGTTTGAGCTGATTCTCGCTGCCATGTTTATGCCAGTCTAGACACACTTGATTCCCTTACGGAGACATATCAATACATAGGTTTTAAGATTCTTACTAGTCAGATCTATTCCTCTGCGGGAAATATGGGGTTTTGAGTCCCTTTCACTGAGGAAGGTGTAGGTCTTGTCTATTCCATAGTTGGTTTTTGGAACAGTACCTGTGCTTATATCAAACTCTGGTTTGATGCATCACCCCACCTCTCCTTCCCCCTTAAGCAGGCATAAGAGTGTTTTCTAAATGTGAGACTCTGTTCTCTTTGCTAACTCAGTTCATGTGTAGCCATGTTTACAGGATCTTCCTAAGTGATATCTTATGATAAGTTTCTTTTCCTGTGTGACTTCTTTCCCTTAGAATCATCGTACCTGAATCCACTCATTTTGCTGCTACTGGTCTTATGACATTGATTTCGTGGCTGAGGGATATTCCATCGTACGTAAGTTCCACAATGTTTGGAACCATTTTTATATTTCCTGGGATATTTCAGGTGTACCCAGGTTGAGGTTCTTGTAAGCAGTGCAGCCCTCAATTTGGGGGTGGCTCTGTCTTATGGATTTTCAGTTTTCCCAAGGTATATTCCCTAGACTGGAAGTGCCCTTGGCTCTGTAGCTCTGTTGTTTACTTGTTTTAGGGAACACAATGCACTCCTCCAGTGAGGCGGTTGGCAACTTACATCCCGCCCATCAGCATAACAAGGCTCCCTGTTCTCCAGGGCCTGTCTTGCCTTTCTGGTTTTTACACATTTTGTGGATGTCCCTTTTGACCGGTGGGAAGTGATACTTCTTTGTAGTGCAGATTTGCATTGCCCGCTTGCTTGCTTGGCCAAAAAGGGCGTATGCGTTTTCTCCTGAATATATTCAGGAGAAAACGCATACGCCCTTTTTGGCCAAGTGCATCATTGTCGAAGTTGTGCCCCTCTTCCTGTGCTTTACAGGCGATTCTAACGTACCTCTTGAAATCTGTTTCCTGCTATTCTGCCTCGCATTCAAGTCCGCCTCGTTGCCTTCCCTCAACAGATTTTTGGACGATAGTTGGCCTTGATTACTCTGCCAGTTTGTGAATTGCTGTGCCCCTGAGCTCCATTTTTCAACTCGTTTTTTGTGAGCTGAACGCAAGTCCAAACATTTGGTTCAGGACCTATACTGGTTCCCGGTGGGTGGCTGAGACTTTGGTGAATTCTTCTTCCTGCCGGGAAATTAGAGTGACATGTGCCCATCCAAATGCCTAACAGCTACTCTCTCATTGGTTCTCCCTCTTCCCTTTCCTCCTCTGCCAAATGGGCAACCTGTGTGAACCAGGAGCTTAAAGGGGCTGTCTCTCCAAGTTGGGAGATTGATAGTAAAGCTGTTGGAAAGTCAAACCGGAGCACCAGGAGAGGGACTCTTCGTTGAGTTTTAGAAACCTGTCGTATTCACAGTGTGTCCATTCTCTAGGTTTCCCGTACATGTTATAGCTGTAGTAATATTCCCTTCAACCTGGAGAGGTGGGACCCATGGAATGGTTGCCATGCATTATTGCTTTAAAGGGTCTGCATTTGCTCACCCAATCTCACCAATCCTCTCAGTCCCAAGTGTCCAGCCTCATGCCACATCCAGCTGTCATCGTAGATAGGGTCATTCCAGGTTGCATCAGAGACCCTGAAGGAATTGTAAAGAATTTCCCTGTTTCTTTGTTCTGTTTTTGAAATTCCTTTTTAGAGTGGGTTTGAGCTGATTCTCGCTGCCATGTTTATGCCAGTCTAGACACACTTGATTCCCTTACGGAGACATATCAATACATAGGTTTTAAGATTCTTACTAGTCAGATCTATTCCTCTGCGGGAAATATGGGGTTTTGAGTCCCTTTCACTGAGGAAGGTGTAGGTCTTGTCTATTCCATAGTTGGTTTTTGGAACAGTACCTGTGCTTATATCAAACTCTGGTTTGATGCATCACCCCACCTCTCCTTCCCCCTTAAGCAGGCATAAGAGTGTTTTCTAAATGTGAGACTCTGTTCTCTTTCCTAACTCAGTTCATGTGTTGCCATGTTTACAGGATCTTCCTAAGTGATATCTTATGATAAGTTTCTTTTCCTGTGTGACTTCTTTCCCTTAGAATCATCGTACCTGAATCCACTCATTTTGCTGCTACTGGTCTTATGACATGGATTTCGTGGCTGAGGGATATTCCATCGTACGTAAGTTCCACAATGTTTGGAACCATTTTTATATTTCCTGGGATATTTCAGGTGTACCCAGGTTGAGGTTCTTGTAAGCAGTGCAGCCCTCAATTTGGGGGTGGCTCTGTCTTATGGATTTTCAGTTTTCCCAAGGTATATTCCCTAGACTGGAAGTGCCCTTGGCTCTGTAGCTCTGTTGTTTACTTGTTTTAGGGAACACAATGCACTCCTCCAGTGAGGCGGTTGGCAACTTACATCCCGCCCATCAGCATAACAAGGCTCCCTGTTCTCCAGGGCCTGTCTTGCCTTTCTGGTTTTTACACATTTTGTGGATGTCCCTTTTGACCGGTGGGAAGTGATACTTCTTTGTAGTGCAGATTTGCATTGCCCGCTTGCTTGCTTGGCCAAAAAGGGCGTATGCGTTTTCTCCTGAATATATTCAGGAGAAAACGCATACGCCCTTTTTGGCCAAGTGCATCATTGTCGAAGTTGTGCCCCTCTTCCTGTGCTTTACAGGCGATTCTAACGTACCTCTTGAAATCTGTTTCCTGCTATTCTGCCTCGCATTCAAGTCCGCCTCGTTGCCTTCCCTCAACAGATTTTTGGACGATAGTTGGCCTTGATTACTCTGCCAGTTTGTGAATTGCTGTGCCCCTGAGCTCCATTTTTCAACTCGTTTTTTGTGAGCTGAACGCAAGTCCAAACATTTGGTTCAGGACCTATACTGGTTCCCGGTGGGTGGCTGAGACTTTGGTGAATTCTTCTTCCTGCCGGGAAATTAGAGTGACATGTGCCCATCCAAATGCCTAACAGCTACTCTCTCATTGGTTCTCCCTCTTCCCTTTCCTCCTCTGCCAAATGGGCAACCTGTGTGAACCAGGAGCTTAAAGGGGCTGTCTCTCCAAGTTGGGAGATTGATAGTAAAGCTGTTGGAAAGTCAAACCGGAGCACCAGGAGAGGGACTCTTCGTTGAGTTTTAGAAACCTGTCGTATTCACAGTGTGTCCATTCTCTAGGTTTCCCGTACATGTTATAGCTGTAGTAATATTCCCTTCAACCTGGAGAGGTGGGACCCATGGAATGGTTGCCATGCATTATTGCTTTAAAGGGTCTGCATTTGCTCACCCAATCTCACCAATCCTCTCAGTCCCAAGTGTCCAGCCTCATGCCACATCCAGCTGTCATCGTAGATAGGGTCATTCCAGGTTGCATCAGAGACCCTGAAGGAATTGTAAAGAATTTCCCTGTTTCTTTGTTCTGTTTTTGAAATTCCTTTTTAGAGTGGGTTTGAGCTGATTCTCGCTGCCATGTTTATGCCAGTCTAGACACACTTGATTCCCTTACGGAGACATATCAATACATAGGTTTTAAGATTCTTACTAGTCAGATCTATTCCTCTGCGGGAAATATGGGGTTTTGAGTCCCTTTCACTGAGGAAGGTGTAGGTCTTGTCTATTCCATAGTTGGTTTTTGGAACAGTACCTGTGCTTATATCAAACTCTGGTTTGATGCATCACCCCACCTCTCCTTCCCCCTTAAGCAGGCATAAGAGTGTTTTCTAAATGTGAGACTCTGTTCTCTTTGCTAACTCAGTTCATGTGTAGCCATGTTTACAGGATCTTCCTAAGTGATATCTTATGATAAGTTTCTTTTCCTGTGTGACTTCTTTCCCTTAGAATCATCGTACCTGAATCCACTCATTTTGCTGCTACTGGTCTTATGACATTGATTTCGTGGCTGAGGGATATTCCATCGTACGTAAGTTCCACAATGTTTGGAACCATTTTTATATTTCCTGGGATATTTCAGGTGTACCCAGGTTGAGGTTCTTGTAAGCAGTGCAGCCCTCAATTTGGGGGTGGCTCTGTCTTATGGATTTTCAGTTTTCCCAAGGTATATTCCCTAGACTGGAAGTGCCCTTGGCTCTGTAGCTCTGTTGTTTACTTGTTTTAGGGAACACAATGCACTCCTCCAGTGAGGCGGTTGGCAACTTACATCCCGCCCATCAGCATAACAAGGCTCCCTGTTCTCCAGGGCCTGTCTTGCCTTTCTGGTTTTTACACATTTTGTGGATGTCCCTTTTGACCGGTGGGAAGTGATACTTCTTTGTAGTGCAGATTTGCATTGCCCGCTTGCTTGCTTGGCCAAAAAGGGCGTATGCGTTTTCTCCTGAATATATTCAGGAGAAAACGCATACGCCCTTTTTGGCCAAGTGCATCATTGTCGAAGTTGTGCCCCTCTTCCTGTGCTTTACAGGCGATTCTAACGTACCTCTTGAAATCTGTTTCCTGCTATTCTGCCTCGCATTCAAGTCCGCCTCGTTGCCTTCCCTCAACAGATTTTTGGACGATAGTTGGCCTTGATTACTCTGCCAGTTTGTGAATTGCTGTGCCCCTGAGCTCCATTTTTCAACTCGTTTTTTGTGAGCTGAACGCAAGTCCAAACATTTGGTTCAGGACCTATACTGGTTCCCGGTGGGTGGCTGAGACTTTGGTGAATTCTTCTTCCTGCCGGGAAATTAGAGTGACATGTGCCCATCCAAATGCCTAACAGCTACTCTCTCATTGGTTCTCCCTCTTCCCTTTCCTCCTCTGCCAAATGGGCAACGTGTGTGAACCAGGAGCTTAAAGGGGCTGTCTCTCCAAGTTGGGAGATTGATAGTAAAGCTGTTGGAAAGTCAAACCGGAGCACCAGGAGAGGGACTCTTCGTTGAGTTTTAGAAACCTGTCGTATTCACAGTGTGTCCATTCTCTAGGTTTCCCGTACATGTTATAGCTGTAGTAATATTCCCTTCAACCTGGAGAGGTGGGACCCATGGAATGGTTGCCATGCATTATTGCTTTAAAGGGTCTGCATTTGCTCACCCAATCTCACCAATCCTCTCAGTCCCAAGTGTCCAGCCTCATGCCACATCCAGCTGTCATCGTAGATAGGGTCATTCCAGGTTGCATCAGAGACCCTGAAGGAATTGTAAAGAATTTCCCTGTTTCTTTGTTCTGTTTTTGAAATTCCTTTTTAGAGTGGGTTTGAGCTGATTCTCGCTGCCATGTTTATGCCAGTCTAGACACACTTGATTCCCTTACGGAGACATATCAATACATAGGTTTTAAGATTCTTACTAGTCAGATCTATTCCTCTGCGGGAAATATGGGGTTTTGAGTCCCTTTCACTGAGGAAGGTGTACGTCTTGTCTATTCCATAGTTGGTTTTTGGAACAGTACCTGTGCTTATATCAAACTCTGGTTTGATGCATCACCCCACCTCTCCTTCCCCCTTAAGCAGGCATAAGAGTGTTTTCTAAATGTGAGACTCTGTTCTCTTTGCTAACTCAGTTCATGTGTAGCCATGTTTACAGGATCTTCCTAAGTGATATCTTATGATAAGTTTCTTTTCCTGTGTGACTTCTTTCCCTTAGAATCATCGTACCTGAATCCACTCATTTTGCTGCTACTGGTCTTATGACATTGATTTCGTGGCTGAGGGATATTCCATCGTACGTAAGTTCCACAATGTTTGGAACCATTTTTATATTTCCTGGGATATTTCAGGTGTACCCAGGTTGAGGTTCTTGTAAGCAGTGCAGCCCTCAATTTGGGGGTGGCTCTGTCTTATGTATTTTCAGTTTTCCCAAGGTATATTCCCTAGACTGGAAGTGCCCTTGGCTCTGTAGCTCTGTTGTTTACTTGTTTTAGGGAACACAATGCACTCCTCCAGTGAGGCGGTTGGCAACTTACATCCCGCCCATCAGCATAACAAGGCTCCCTGTTCTCCAGGGCCTGTCTTGCCTTTCTGGTTTTTACACATTTTGTGGATGTCCCTTTTGACCGGTGGGAAGTGATACTTCTTTGTAGTGCAGATTTGCATTGCCCGCTTGCTTGCTTGGCCAAAAAGGGCGTATGCGTTTTCTCCTGAATATATTCAGGAGAAAACGCATACGCCCTTTTTGGCCAAGTGCATCATTGTCGAAGTTGTGCCCCTCTTCCTGTGCTTTACAGGCGATTCTAACGTACCTCTTGAAATCTGTTTCCTGCTATTCTGCCTCGCATTCAAGTCCGCCTCCTTGCCTTCCCTCAACAGATTTTTGGACGATAGTTGGCCTTGATTACTCTGCCAGTTTGTGAATTGCTGTGCCCCTGAGCTCCATTTTTCAACTCGTTTTTTGTGAGCTGAACGCAAGTCCAAACATTTGGTTCAGGACCTATACTGGTTCCCGGTGGGTGGCTGAGACTTTGGTGAATTCTTCTTCCTGCCGGGAAATTAGAGTGACATGTGCCCATCCAAATGCCTAACAGCTACTCTCTCATTGGTTCTCCCTCTTCCCTTTCCTCCTCTGCCAAATGGGCAACGTGTGTGAACCAGGAGCTTAAAGGGGCTGTCTCTCCAAGTTGGGAGATTGATAGTAAAGCTGTTGGAAAGTCAAACCGGAGCACCAGGAGAGGGACTCTTCGTTGAGTTTTAGAAACCTGTCGTATTCACAGTGTGTCCATTCTCTAGGTTTCCCGTACATGTTATAGCTGTAGTAATATTCCCTTCAACCTGGAGAGGTGGGACCCATGGAATGGTTGCCATGCATTATTGCTTTAAAGGGTCTGCATTTGCTCACCCAATCTCACCAATCCTCTCAGTCCCAAGTGTCCAGCCTCATGCCACATCCAGCTGTCATCGTAGATAGGGTCATTCCAGGTTGCATCAGAGACCCTGAAGGAATTGTAAAGAATTTCCCTGTTTCTTTGTTCTGTTTTTGAAATTCCTTTTTAGAGTGGGTTTGAGCTGATTCTCGCTGCCATGTTTATGCCAGTCTAGACACACTTGATTCCCTTACGGAGACATATCAATACATAGGTTTTAAGATTCTTACTAGTCAGATCTATTCCTCTGCGGGAAATATGGGGTTTTGAGTCCCTTTCACTGAGGAAGGTGTAGGTCTTGTCTATTCCATAGTTGGTTTTTGGAACAGTACCTGTGCTTATATCAAACTCTGGTTTGATGCATCACCCCACCTCTCCTCCCCCCTTAAGCAGGCATAAGAGTGTTTTCTAAATGTGAGACTCTGTTCTCTTTGCTAACTCAGTTCATGTGTAGCCATGTTTACAGGATCTTCCTAAGTGATATCTTATGATAAGTTTCTTTTCCTGTGTGACTTCTTTCCCTTAGAATCATCGTACCTGAATCCACTCATTTTGCTGCTACTGGTCTTATGACATTGATTTCGTGGCTGAGGGATATTCCATCGTACGTAAGTTCCACAATGTTTGGAAAAATTTTTATATTTCCTGGGATATTTCAGGTGTACCCAGGTTGAGGTTCTTGTAAGCAGTGCAGCCCTCAATTTGGGGGTGGCTCTGTCTTATGGATTTTCAGTTTTCCCAAGGTATATTCCCTAGACTGGAAGTGCCCTTGGCTCTGTAGCTCTGTTGTTTACTTGTTTTAGGGAACACAATGCACTCCTCCAGTGAGGCGGTTGGCAACTTACATCCCGCCCATCAGCATAACAAGGCTCCCTGTTCTCCAGGGCCTGTCTTGCCTTTCTGGTTTTTACACATTTTGTGGATGTCCCTTTTGACCGGTGGGAAGTGATACTTCTTTGTAGTGCAGATTTGCATTGCCCGCTTGCTTGCTTGGCCAAAAAGGGCGTATGCGTTTTCTCCTGAATATATTCAGGAGAAAACGCATACGCCCTTTTTGGCCAAGTGCATCATTGTCGAAGTTGTGCCCCTCTTCCTGTGCTTTACAGGCGATTCTAACGTACCTCTTGAAATCTGTTTCCTGCTATTCTGCCTCGCATTCAAGTCCGCCTCGTTGCCTTCCCTCAACAGATTTTTGGACGATAGTTGGCCTTGATTACTCTGCCAGTTTGTGAATTGCTGTGCCCCTGAGCTCCATTTTTCAACTCGTTTTTTGTGAGCTGAACGCAAGTCCAAACATTTGGTTCAGGACCTATACTGGTTCCCGGTGGGTGGCTGAGACTTTGGTGAATTCTTCTTCCTGCCGGGAAATTAGAGTGACATGTGCCCATCCAAATGCCTAACAGCTACTCTCTCATTGGTTCTCCCTCTTCCCTTTCCTCCTCTGCCAAATGGGCAACCTGTGTGAACCAGGAGCTTAAAGGGGCTGTCTCTCCAAGTTGGGAGATTGATAGTAAAGCTGTTGGAAAGTCAAATCGGAGCACCAGGAGAGGGACTCTTCGTTGAGTTTTAGAAACCTGTCGTATTCACAGTGTGTCCATTCTCTAGGTTTCCCGTACATGTTATAGCTGTAGTAATATTCCCTTCAACCTGGAGAGGTGGGACCCATGGAATGGTTGCCATGCATTATTGCTTTAAAGGGTCTGCATTTGCTCACCCAATCTCACCAATCCTCTCAGTCCCAAGTGTCCAGCCTCATGCCACATCCAGCTGTCATCGTAGATAGGGTCATTCCAGGTTGCATCAGAGACCCTGAAGGAATTGTAAAGAATTTCCCTGTTTCTTTGTTCTGTTTTTGAAATTCCTTTTTAGAGTGGGTTTGAGCTGATTCTCGCTGCCATGTTTATGCCAGTCTAGACACACTTGATTCCCTTACGGAGACATATCAATACATAGGTTTTAAGATTCTTACTAGTCAGATCTATTCCTCTGCGGGAAATATGGGGTTTTGAGTCCCTTTCACTGAGGAAGGTGTAGGTCTTGTCTATTCCATAGTTGGTTTTTGGAACAGTACCTGTGCTTATATCAAACTCTGGTTTGATGCATCACCCCACCTCTCCTTCCCCCTTAAGCAGGCATAAGAGTGTTTTCTAAATGTGAGACTCTGTTCTCTTTGCTAACTCAGTTCATGTGTAGCCATGTTTACAGGATCTTCCTAAGTGATATCTTATGATAAGTTTCTTTTCCTGTGTGACTTCTTTCCCTTAGAATCATCGTACCTGAATCCACTCATTTTGCTGCTACTGGTCTTATGACATTGATTTCGTGGCTGAGGGATATTCCATCGTACGTAAGTTCCACAATGTTTGGAACCATTTTTATATTTCCTGGGATATTTCAGGTGTACCCAGGTTGAGGTTCTTGTAAGCAGTGCAGCCCTCAATTTGGGGGTGGCTCTGTCTTATGGATTTTCAGTTTTCCCAAGGTATATTCCCTAGACTGGAAGTGCCCTTGGCTCTGTAGCTCTGTTGTTTACTTGTTTTAGGGAACACAATGCACTCCTCCAGTGAGGCGGTTGGCAACTTACATCCCGCCCATCAGCATAACAAGGCTCCCTGTTCTCCAGGGCCTGTCTTGCCTTTCTGGTTTTTACACATTTTGTGGATGTCCCTTTTGACCGGTGGGAAGTGATACTTCTTTGTAGTGCAGATTTGCATTGCCCGCTTGCTTGCTTGGCCAAAAAGGGCGTATGCGTTTTCTCCTGAATATATTCAGGAGAAAACGCATACGCCCTTTTTGGCCAAGTGCATCATTGTCGAAGTTGTGCCCCTCTTCCTGTGCTTTACAGGCGATTCTAACGTACCTCTTGAAATCTGTTTCCTGCTATTCTGCCTCGCATTCAAGTCCGCCTCGTTGCCTTCCCTCAACAGATTTTTGGACGATAGTTGGCCTTGATTACTCTGCCAGTTTGTGAATTGCTGTGCCCCTGAGCTCCATTTTTCAACTCGTTTTTTGTGAGCTGAACGCAAGTCCAAACATTTGGTTCAGGACCTATACTGGTTCCCGGTGGGTGGCTGAGACTTTGGTGAATTCTTCTTCCTGCCGGGAAATTAGAGTGACATGTGCCCATCCAAATGCCTAACAGCTACTCTCTCATTGGTTCTCCCTCTTCCCTTTCCTCCTCTGCCAAATGGGCAACGTGTGTGAACCAGGAGCTTAAAGGGGCTGTCTCTCCAAGTTGGGAGATTGATAGTAAAGCTGTTGGAAAGTCAAACCGGAGCACCAGGAGAGGGACTCTTCGTTGAGTTTTAGAAACCTGTCGTATTCACAGTGTGTCCATTCTCTAGGTTTCCCGTACATGTTATAGCTGTAGTAATATTCCCTTCAACCTGGAGAGGTGGGACCCATGGAATGGTTGCCATGCATTATTGCTTTAAAGGGTCTGCATTTGCTCACCCAATCTCACCAATCCTCTCAGTCCCAAGTGTCCAGCCTCATGCCACATCCAGCTGTCATCGTAGATAGGGTCATTCCAGGTTGCATCAGAGACCCTGAAGGAATTGTAAAGAATTTCCCTGTTTCTTTGTTCTGTTTTTGAAATTCCTTTTTAGAGTGGGTTTGAGCTGATTCTCGCTGCCATGTTTATGCCAGTCTAGACACACTTGATTCCCTTACGGAGACATATCAATACATAGGTTTTAAGATTCTTACTAGTCAGATCTATTCCTCTGCGGGAAATATGGGGTTTTGAGTCCCTTTCACTGAGGAAGGTGTACGTCTTGTCTATTCCATAGTTGGTTTTTGGAACAGTACCTGTGCTTATATCAAACTCTGGTTTGATGCATCACCCCACCTCTCCTTCCCCCTTAAGCAGGCATAAGAGTGTTTTCTAAATGTGAGACTCTGTTCTCTTTGCTAACTCAGTTCATGTGTAGCCATGTTTACAGGATCTTCCTAAGTGATATCTTATGATAAGTTTCTTTTCCTGTGTGACTTCTTTCCCTTAGAATCATCGTACCTGAATCCACTCATTTTGCTGCTACTGGTCTTATGACATTGATTTCGTGGCTGAGGGATATTCCATCGTACGTAAGTTCCACAATGTTTGGAACCATTTTTATATTTCCTGGGATATTTCAGGTGTACCCAGGTTGAGGTTCTTGTAAGCAGTGCAGCCCTCAATTTGGGGGTGGCTCTGTCTTATGGATTTTCAGTTTTCCCAAGGTATATTCCCTAGACTGGAAGTGCCCTTGGCTCTGTAGCTCTGTTGTTTACTTGTTTTAGGGAACACAATGCACTCCTCCAGTGAGGCGGTTGGCAACTTACATCCCGCCCATCAGCATAACAAGGCTCCCTGTTCTCCAGGGCCTGTCTTGCCTTTCTGGTTTTTACACATTTTGTGGATGTCCCTTTTGACCGGTGGGAAGTGATACTTCTTTGTAGTGCAGATTTGCATTGCCCGCTTGCTTGCTTGGCCAAAAAGGGCGTATGCGTTTTCTCCTGAATATATTCAGGAGAAAACGCATACGCCCTTTTTGGCCAAGTGCATCATTGTCGAAGTTGTGCCCCTCTTCCTGTGCTTTACAGGCGATTCTAACGTACCTCTTGAAATCTGTTTCCTGCTATTCTGCCTCGCATTCAAGTCCGCCTCCTTGCCTTCCCTCAACAGATTTTTGGACGATAGTTGGCCTTGATTACTCTGCCAGTTTGTGAATTGCTGTGCCCCTGAGCTCCATTTTTCAACTCGTTTTTTGTGAGCTGAACGCAAGTCCAAACATTTGGTTCAGGACCTATACTGGTTCCCGGTGGGTGGCTGAGACTTTGGTGAATTCTTCTTCCTGCCGGGAAATTAGAGTGACATGTGCCCATCCAAATGCCTAACAGCTACTCTCTCATTGGTTCTCCCTCTTCCCTTTCCTCCTCTGCCAAATGGGCAACGTGTGTGAACCAGGAGCTTAAAGGGGCTGTCTCTCCAAGTTGGGAGATTGATAGTAAAGCTGTTGGAAAGTCAAACCGGAGCACCAGGAGAGGGACTCTTCGTTGAGTTTTAGAAACCTGTCGTATTCACAGTGTGTCCATTCTCTAGGTTTCCCGTACATGTTATAGCTGTAGTAATATTCCCTTCAACCTGGAGAGGTGGGACCCATGGAATGGTTGCCATGCATTATTGCTTTAAAGGGTCTGCATTTGCTCACCCAATCTCACCAATCCTCTCAGTCCCAAGTGTCCAGCCTCATGCCACATCCAGCTGTCATCGTAGATAGGGTCATTCCAGGTTGCATCAGAGACCCTGAAGGAATTGTAAAGAATTTCCCTGTTTCTTTGTTCTGTTTTTGAAATTCCTTTTTAGAGTGGGTTTGAGCTGATTCTCGCTGCCATGTTTATGCCAGTCTAGACACACTTGATTCCCTTACGGAGACATATCAATACATAGGTTTTAAGATTCTTACTAGTCAGATCTATTCCTCTGCGGGAAATATGGGGTTTTGAGTCCCTTTCACTGAGGAAGGTGTAGGTCTTGTCTATTCCATAGTTGGTTTTTGGAACAGTACCTGTGCTTATATCAAACTCTGGTTTGATGCATCACCCCACCTCTCCTCCCCCCTTAAGCAGGCATAAGAGTGTTTTCTAAATGTGAGACTCTGTTCTCTTTGCTAACTCAGTTCATGTGTAGCCATGTTTACAGGATCTTCCTAAGTGATATCTTATGATAAGTTTCTTTCCCTGTGTGACTTCTTTCCCTTAGAATCATCGTACCTGAATCCACTCATTTTGCTGCTACTGGTCTTATGACATTGATTTCGTGGCTGAGGGATATTCCATCGTACGTAAGTTCCACAATGTTTGGAACCATTTTTATATTTCCTGGGATATTTCAGGTGTACCCAGGTTGAGGTTCTTGTAAGCAGTGCAGCCCTCAATTTGGGGGTGGCTCTGTCTTATGGATTTTCAGTTTTCCCAAGGCATATTCCCTAGACTGGAAGTGCCCTTGGCTCTGTAGCTCTGTTGTTTACTTGTTTTAGGGAACACAATGCACTCCTCCAGTGAGGCGGTTGGCAACTTACATCCCGCCCATCAGCATAACAAGGCTCCCTGTTCTCCAGGGCCTGTCTTGCCTTTCTGGTTTTTACACATTTTGTGGATGTCCCTTTTGACCGGTGGGAAGTGATACTTCTTTGTAGTGCAGATTTGCATTGCCCGCTTGCTTGCTTGGCCAAAAAGGGCGTATGCGTTTTCTCCTGAATATATTCAGGAGAAAACGCATACGCCCTTTTTGGCCAAGTGCATCATTGTCGAAGTTGTGCCCCTCTTCCTGTGCTTTACAGGCGATTCTAACGTACCTCTTGAAATCTGTTTCCTGCTATTCTGCCTCGCATTCAAGTCCGCCTCGTTGCCTTCCCTCAACAGATTTTTGGACGATAGTTGGCCTTGATTACTCTGCCAGTTTGTGAATTGCTGTGCCCCTGAGCTCCATTTTTCAACTCGTTTTTTGTGAGCTGAACGCAAGTCCAAACATTTGGTTCAGGACCTATACTGGTTCCCGGTGGGTGGCTGAGACTTTGGTGAATTCTTCTTCCTGCCGGGAAATTAGAGTGACATGTGCCCATCCAAATGCCTAACAGCTACTCTCTCATTGGTTCTCCCTCTTCCCTTTCCTCCTCTGCCAAATGGGCAACCTGTGTGAACCAGGAGCTTAAAGGGGCTGTCTCTCCAAGTTGGGAGATTGATAGTAAAGCTGTTGGAAAGTCAAATCGGAGCACCAGGAGAGGGACTCTTCGTTGAGTTTTAGAAACCTGTCGTATTCACAGTGTGTCCATTCTCTAGGTTTCCCGTACATGTTATAGCTGTAGTAATATTCCCTTCAACCTGGAGAGGTGGGACCCATGGAATGGTTGCCATGCATTATTGCTTTAAAGGGTCTGCATTTGCTCACCCAATCTCACCAATCCTCTCAGTCCCAAGTGTCCAGCCTCATGCCACATCCAGCTGTCATCGTAGATAGGGTCATTCCAGGTTGCATCAGAGACCCTGAAGGAATTGTAAAGAATTTCCCTGTTTCTTTGTTCTGTTTTTGAAATTCCTTTTTAGAGTGGGTTTGAGCTGATTCTCGCTGCCATGTTTATGCCAGTCTAGACACACTTGATTCCCTTACGGAGACATATCAATACATAGGTTTTAAGATTCTTACTAGTCAGATCTATTCCTCTGCGGGAAATATGGGGTTTCGAGTCCCTTTCACTGAGGAAGGTGTAGGTCTTGTCTATTCCATAGTTGGTTTTTGGAACAGTACCTGTGCTTATATCAAACTCTGGTTTGATGCATCACCCCACCTCTCCTTCCCCCTTAAGCAGGCATAAGAGTGTTTTCTAAATGTGAGACTCTGTTCTCTTTGCTAACTCAGTTCATGTGTAGCCATGTTTACAGGATCTTCCTAAGTGATATCTTATGATAAGTTTCTTTTCCTGTGTGACTTCTTTCCCTTAGAATCATCGTACCTGAATCCACTCATTTTGCTGCTACTGGTCTTATGACATTGATTTCGTGGCTGAGGGATATTCCATCGTACGTAAGTTCCACAATGTTTGGAACCATTTTTATATTTCCTGGGATATTTCAGGTGTACCCAGGTTGAGGTTCTTGTAAGCAGTGCAGCCCTCAATTTGGGGGTGGCTCTGTCTTATGGATTTTCAGTTTTCCCAAGGTATATTCCCTAGACTGGAAGTGCCCTTGGCTCTGTAGCTCTGTTGTTTACTTGTTTTAGGGAACACAATGCACTCCTCCAGTGAGGCGGTTGGCAACTTACATCCCGCCCATCAGCATAACAAGGCTCCCTGTTCTCCAGGGCCTGTCTTGCCTTTCTGGTTTTTACACATTTTGTGGATGTCCCTTTTGACCGGTGGGAAGTGATACTTCTTTGTAGTGCAGATTTGCATTGCCCGCTTGCTTGCTTGGCCAAAAAGGGCATATGCGTTTTCTCCTGAATATATTCAGGAGAAAACGCATACGCCCTTTTTGGCCAAGTGCATCATTGTCGAAGTTGTGCCCCTCTTCCTGTGCTTTACAGGCGATTCTAACGTACCTCTTGAAATCTGTTTCCTGCTATTCTGCCTCGCATTCAAGTCCGCCTCCTTGCCTTCCCTCAACAGATTTTTGGACGATAGTTGGCCTTGATTACTCTGCCAGTTTGTGAATTGCTGTGCCCCTGAGCTCCATTTTTCAACTCGTTTTTTGTGAGCTGAACGCAAGTCCAAACATTTGGTTCAGGACCTATACTGGTTCCCGGTGGGTGGCTGAGACTTTGGTGAATTCTTCTTCCTGCCGGGAAATTAGAGTGACATGTGCCCATCCAAATGCCTAACAGCTACTCTCTCATTGGTTCTCCCTCTTCCCTTTCCTCCTCTGCCAAATGGGCAACCTGTGTGAACCAGGAGCTTAAAGGGGCTGTCTCTCCAAGTTGGGAGATTGATAGTAAAGCTGTTGGAAAGTCAAACCGGAGCACCAGGAGAGGGACTCTTCGTTGAGTTTTAGAAACCTTTCGTATTCACAGTGTGTCCATTCTCTAGGTTTCCCGTACATGTTATAGCTGTAGTAATATTCCCTTCAACCTGGAGAGGTGGGACCCATGGAATGGTTGCCATGCATTATTGCTTTAAAGGGTCTGCATTTGCTCACCCAATCTCACCAATCCTCTCAGTCCCAAGTGTCCAGCCTCATGCCACATCCAGCTGTCATCGTAGATAGGGTCATTCCAGGTTGCATCAGAGACCCTGAAGGAATTGTAAAGAATTTCCCTGTTTCTTTGTTCTGTTTTTGAAATTCCTTTTTAGAGTGGGTTTGAGCTGATTCTCGCTGCCATGTTTATGCCAGTCTAGACACACTTGATTCCCTTACGGAGACATATCAATACATAGGTTTTAAGATTCTTACTAGTCAGATCTATTCCTCTGCGGGAAATATGGGGTTTTGAGTCCCTTTCACTGAGGAAGGTGTAGGTCTTGTCTATTCCATAGTTGGTTTTTGGAACAGTACCTGTGCTTATATCAAACTCTGGTTTGATGCATCACCCCACCTCTCCTTCCCCCTTAAGCAGGCATAAGAGTGTTTTCTAAATGTGAGACTCTGTTCTCTTTGCTAACTCAGTTCATGTGTAGCCATGTTTACAGGATCTTCCTAAGTGATATCTTATGATAAGTTTCTTTTCCTGTGTGACTTCTTTCCCTTAGAATCATCGTACCTGAATCCACTCATTTTGCTGCTACTGGTCTTATGACATTGATTTCGTGGCTGAGGGATATTCCATCGTACGTAAGTTCCACAATGTTTGGAACCATTTTTATATTTCCTGGGATATTTCAGGTGTACCCAGGTTGAGGTTCTTGTAAGCAGTGCAGCCCTCAATTTGGGGGTGGCTCTGTCTTATGGATTTTCAGTTTTCCCAAGGTATATTCCCTAGACTGGAAGTGCCCTTGGCTCTGTAGCTCTGTTGTTTACTTGTTTTAGGGAACACAATGCACTCCTCCAGTGAGGCGGTTGGCAACTTACATCCCGCCCATCAGCATAACAAGGCTCCCTGTTCTCCAGGGCCTGTCTTGCCTTTCTGGTTTTTACACATTTTGTGGATGTCCCTTTTGACCGGTGGGAAGTGATACTTCTTTGTAGTGCAGATTTGCATTGCCCGCTTGCTTGCTTGGCCAAAAAGGGCGTATGCGTTTTCTCCTGAATATATTCAGGAGAAAACGCATACGCCCTTTTTGGCCAAGTGCATCATTGTCGAAGTTGTGCCCCTCTTCCTGTGCTTTACAGGCGATTCTAACGTACCTCTTGAAATCTGTTTCCTGCTATTCTGCCTCGCATTCAAGTCCGCCTCGTTGCCTTCCCTCAACAGATTTTTGGACGATAGTTGGCCTTGATTACTCTGCCAGTTTGTGAATTGCTGTGCCCCTGAGCTCCATTTTTCAACTCGTTTTTTGTGAGCTGAACGCAAGTCCAAACATTTGGTTCAGGACCTATACTGGTTCCCGGTGGGTGGCTGAGACTTTGGTGAATTCTTCTTCCTGCCGGGAAATTAGAGTGACATGTGCCCATCCAAATGCCTAACAGCTACTCTCTCATTGGTTCTCCCTCTTCCCTTTCCTCCTCTGCCAAATGGGCAACCTGTGTGAACCAGGAGCTTAAAGGGGCTGTCTCTCCAAGTTGGGAGATTGATAGTAAAGCTGTTGGAAAGTCAAACCGGAGCACCAGGAGAGGGACTCTTCGTTGAGTTTTAGAAACCTGTCGTATTCACAGTGTGTCCATTCTCTAGGTTTCCCGTACATGTTATAGCTGTAGTAATATTCCCTTCAACCTGGAGAGGTGGGACCCATGGAATGGTTGCCATGCATTATTGCTTTAAAGGGTCTGCATTTGCTCACCCAATCTCACCAATCCTCTCAGTCCCAAGTGTCCAGCCTCATGCCACATCCAGCTGTCATCGTAGATAGGGTCATTCCAGGTTGCATCAGAGACCCTGAAGGAATTGTAAAGAATTTCCCTGTTTCTTTGTTCTGTTTTTGAAATTCCTTTTTAGAGTGGGTTTGAGCTGATTCTCGCTGCCATGTTTATGCCAGTCTAGACACACTTGATTCCCTTACGGAGACATATCAATACATAGGTTTTAAGATTCTTACTAGTCAGATCTATTCCTCTGCGGGAAATATGGGGTTTTGAGTCCCTTTCACTGAGGAAGGTGTAGGTCTTGTCTATTCCATAGTTGGTTTTTGGAACAGTACCTGTGCTTATATCAAACTCTGGTTTGATGCATCACCCCACCTCTCCTTCCCCCTTAAGCAGGCATAAGAGTGTTTTCTAAATGTGAGACTCTGTTCTCTTTGCTAACTCAGTTCATGTGTAGCCATGTTTACAGGATCTTCCTAAGTGATATCTTATGATAAGTTTCTTTCCCTGTGTGACTTCTTTCCCTTAGAATCATCGTACCTGAATCCACTCATTTTGCTGCTACTGGTCTTATGACATTGATTTCGTGGCTGAGGGATATTCCATCGTACGTAAGTTCCACAATGTTTGGAACCATTTTTATATTTCCTGGGATATTTCAGGTGTACCCAGGTTGAGGTTCTTGTAAGCAGTGCAGCCCTCAATTTGGGGGTGGCTCTGTCTTATGGATTTTCAGTTTTCCCAAGGCATATTCCCTAGACTGGAAGTGCCCTTGGCTCTGTAGCTCTGTTGTTTACTTGTTTTAGGGAACACAATGCACTCCTCCAGTGAGGCGGTTGGCAACTTACATCCCGCCCATCAGCATAACAAGGCTCCCTGTTCTCCAGGGCCTGTCTTGCCTTTCTGGTTTTTACACATTTTGTGGATGTCCCTTTTGACCGGTGGGAAGTGATACTTCTTTGTAGTGCAGATTTGCATTGCCCGCTTGCTTGCTTGGCCAAAAAGGGCGTATGCGTTTTCTCCTGAATATATTCAGGAGAAAACGCATACGCCCTTTTTGGCCAAGTGCATCATTGTCGAAGTTGTGCCCCTCTTCCTGTGCTTTACAGGCGATTCTAACGTACCTCTTGAAATCTGTTTCCTGCTATTCTGCCTCGCATTCAAGTCCGCCTCGTTGCCTTCCCTCAACAGATTTTTGGACGATAGTTGGCCTTGATTACTCTGCCAGTTTGTGAATTGCTGTGCCCCTGAGCTCCATTTTTCAACTCGTTTTTTGTGAGCTGAACGCAAGTCCAAACATTTGGTTCAGGACCTATACTGGTTCCCGGTGGGTGGCTGATACTTTGGTGAATTCTTCTTCCTGCCGGGAAATTAGAGTGACATGTGCCCATCCAAATGCCTAACAGCTACTCTCTCATTGGTTCTCCCTCTTCCCTTTCCTCCTCTGCCAAATGGGCAACGTGTGTGAACCAGGAGCTTAAAGGGGCTGTCTCTCCAAGTTGGGAGATTGATAGTAAAGCTGTTGGAAAGTCAAACCGGAGCACCAGGAGAGGGACTCTTCGTTGAGTTTTAGAAACCTGTCGTATTCACAGTGTGTCCATTCTCTAGGTTTCCCGTACATGTTATAGCTGTAGTAATATTCCCTTCAACCTGGAGAGGTGGGACCCATGGAATGGTTGCCATGCATTATTGCTTTAAAGGGTCTGCATTTGCTCACCCAATCTCACCAATCCTCTCAGTCCCAAGTGTCCAGCCTCATGCCACATCCAGCTGTCATCGTAGATAGGGTCATTCCAGGTTGCATCAGAGACCCTGAAGGAATTGTAAAGAATTTCCCTGTTTCTTTGTTCTGTTTTTGAAATTCCTTTTTAGAGTGGGTTTGAGCTGATTCTCGCTGCCATGTTTATGCCAGTCTAGACACACTTGATTCCCTTACGGAGACATATCAATACATAGGTTTTAAGATTCTTACTAGTCAGATCTATTCCTCTGCGGGAAATATGGGGTTTTGAGTCCCTTTCACTGAGGAAGGTGTAGGTCTTGTCTATTCCATAGTTGGTTTTTGGAACAGTACCTGTGCTTATATCAAACTCTGGTTTGATGCATCACCCCACCTCTCCTTCCCCCTTAAGCAGGCATAAGAGTGTTTTCTAAATGTGAGACTCTGTTCTCTTTGCTAACTCAGTTCATGTGTAGCCATGTTTACAGGATCTTCCTAAGTGATATCTTATGATAAGTTTCTTTCCCTGTGTGACTTCTTTCCCTTAGAATCATCGTACCTGAATCCACTCATTTTGCTGCTACTGGTCTTATGACATTGATTTCGTGGCTGAGGGATATTCCATCGTACGTAAGTTCCACAATGTTTGGAACCATTTTTATATTTCCTGGGATATTTCAGGTGTACCCAGGTTGAGGTTCTTGTAAGCAGTGCAGCCCTCAATTTGGGGGTGGCTCTGTCTTATGGATTTTCAGTTTTCCCAAGGTATATTCCCTAGACTGGAAGTGCCCTTGGCTCTGTAGCTCTGTTGTTTACTTGTTTTAGGGAACACAATGCACTCCTCCAGTGAGGCGGTTGGCAACTTACATCCCGCCCATCAGCATAACAAGGCTCCCTGTTCTCCAGGGCCTGTCTTGCCTTTCTGGTTTTTACACATTTTGTGGATGTCCCTTTTGACCGGTGGGAAGTGATACTTCTTTGTAGTGCAGATTTGCATTGCCCGCTTGCTTGCTTGGCCAAAAAGGGCGTATGCGTTTTCTCCTGAATATATTCAGGAGAAAACGCATACGCCCTTTTTGGCCAAGTGCATCATTGTCGAAGTTGTGCCCCTCTTCCTGTGCTTTACAGGCGATTCTAACGTACCTCTTGAAATCTGTTTCCTGCTATTCTGCCTCGCATTCAAGTCCGCCTCGTTGCCTTCCCTCAACAGATTTTTGGACGATAGTTGGCCTTGATTACTCTGCCAGTTTGTGAATTGCTGTGCCCCTGAGCTCCATTTTTCAACTCGTTTTTTGTGAGCTGAACGCAAGTCCAAACATTTGGTTCAGGACCTATACTGGTTCCCGGTGGGTGGCTGAGACTTTGGTGAATTCTTCTTCCTGCCGGGAAATTAGAGTGACATGTGCCCATCCAAATGCCTAACAGCTACTCTCTCATTGGTTCTCCCTCTTCCCTTTCCTCCTCTGCCAAATGGGCAACCTGTGTGAACCAGGAGCTTAAAGGGGCTGTCTCTCCAAGTTGGGAGATTGATAGTAAAGCTGTTGGAAAGTCAAACCGGAGCACCAGGAGAGGGACTCTTCGTTGAGTTTTAGAAACCTGTCGTATTCACAGTGTGTCCATTCTCTAGGTTTCCCGTACATGTTATAGCTGTAGTAATATTCCCTTCAACCTGGAGAGGTGGGACCCATGGAATGGTTGCCATGCATTATTGCTTTAAAGGGTCTGCATTTGCTCACCCAATCTCACCAATCCTCTCAGTCCCAAGTGTCCAGCCTCATGCCACATCCAGCTGTCATCGTAGATAGGGTCATTCCAGGTTGCATCAGAGACCCTGAAGGAATTGTAAAGAATTTCCCTGTTTCTTTGTTCTGTTTTTGAAATTCCTTTTTAGAGTGGGTTTGAGCTGATTCTCGCTGCCATGTTTATGCCAGTCTAGACACACTTGATTCCCTTACGGAGACATATCAATACATAGGTTTTAAGATTCTTACTAGTCAGATCTATTCCTCTGCGGGAAATATGGGGTTTTGAGTCCCTTTCACTGAGGAAGGTGTAGGTCTTGTCTATTCCATAGTTGGTTTTTGGAACAGTACCTGTGCTTATATCAAACTCTGGTTTGATGCATCACCCCACCTCTCCTTCCCCCTTAAGCAGGCATAAGAGTGTTTTCTAAATGTGAGACTCTGTTCTCTTTGCTAACTCAGTTCATGTGTAGCCATGTTTACAGGATCTTCCTAAGTGATATCTTATGATAAGTTTCTTTTCCTGTGTGACTTCTTTCCCTTAGAATCATCGTACCTGAATCCACTCATTTTGCTGCTACTGGTCTTATGACATTGATTTCGTGGCTGAGGGATATTCCATCGTACGTAAGTTCCACAATGTTTGGAACCATTTTTATATTTCCTGGGATATTTCAGGTGTACCCAGGTTGAGGTTCTTGTAAGCAGTGCAGCCCTCAATTTGGGGGTGGCTCTGTCTTATGGATTTTCAGTTTTCCCAAGGTATATTCCCTAGACTGGAAGTGCCCTTGGCTCTGTAGCTCTGTTGTTTACTTGTTTTAGGGAACACAATGCACTCCTCCAGTGAGGCGGTTGGCAACTTACATCCCGCCCATCAGCATAACAAGGCTCCCTGTTCTCCAGGGCCTGTCTTGCCTTTCTGGTTTTTACACATTTTGTGGATGTCCCTTTTGACCGGTGGGAAGTGATACTTCTTTGTAGTGCAGATTTGCATTGCCCGCTTGCTTGCTTGGCCAAAAAGGGCGTATGCGTTTTCTCCTGAATATATTCAGGAGAAAACGCATACGCCCTTTTTGGCCAAGTGCATCATTGTCGAAGTTGTGCCCCTCTTCCTGTGCTTTACAGGCGATTCTAACGTACCTCTTGAAATCTGTTTCCTGCTATTCTGCCTCGCATTCAAGTCCGCCTCGTTGCCTTCCCTCAACAGATTTTTGGACGATAGTTGGCCTTGATTACTCTGCCAGTTTGTGAATTGCTGTGCCCCTGAGCTCCATTTTTCAACTCGTTTTTTGTGAGCTGAACGCAAGTCCAAACATTTGGTTCAGGACCTATACTGGTTCCCGGTGGGTGGCTGAGACTTTGGTGAATTCTTCTTCCTGCCGGGAAATTAGAGTGACATGTGCCCATCCAAATGCCTAACAGCTACTCTCTCATTGGTTCTCCCTCTTCCCTTTCCTCCTCTGCCAAATGGGCAACCTGTGTGAACCAGGAGCTTAAAGGGGCTGTCTCTCCAAGTTGGGAGATTGATAGTAAAGCTGTTGGAAAGTCAAACCGGAGCACCAGGAGAGGGACTCTTCGTTGAGTTTTAGAAACCTGTCGTATTCACAGTGTGTCCATTCTCTAGGTTTCCCGTACATGTTATAGCTGTAGTAATATTCCCTTCAACCTGGAGAGGTGGGACCCATGGAATGGTTGCCATGCATTATTGCTTTAAAGGGTCTGCATTTGCTCACCCAATCTCACCAATCCTCTCAGTCCCAAGTGTCCAGCCTCATGCCACATCCAGCTGTCATCGTAGATAGGGTCATTCCAGGTTGCATCAGAGACCCTGAAGGAATTGTAAAGAATTTCCCTGTTTCTTTGTTCTGTTTTTGAAATTCCTTTTTAGAGTGGGTTTGAGCTGATTCTCGCTGCCATGTTTATGCCAGTCTAGACACACTTGATTCCCTTACGGAGACATATCAATACATAGGTTTTAAGATTCTTACTAGTCAGATCTATTCCTCTGCGGGAAATATGGGGTTTTGAGTCCCTTTCACTGAGGAAGGTGTAGGTCTTGTCTATTCCATAGTTGGTTTTTGGAACAGTACCTGTGCTTATATCAAACTCTGGTTTGATGCATCACCCCACCTCTCCTTCCCCCTTAAGCAGGCATAAGAGTGTTTTCTAAATGTGAGACTCTGTTCTCTTTGCTAACTCAGTTCATGTGTAGCCATGTTTACAGGATCTTCCTAAGTGATATCTTATGATAAGTTTCTTTCCCTGTGTGACTTCTTTCCCTTAGAATCATCGTACCTGAATCCACTCATTTTGCTGCTACTGGTCTTATGACATTGATTTCGTGGCTGAGGGATATTCCATCGTACGTAAGTTCCACAATGTTTGGAACCATTTTTATATTTCCTGGGATATTTCAGGTGTACCCAGGTTGAGGTTCTTGTAAGCAGTGCAGCCCTCAATTTGGGGGTGGCTCTGTCTTATGGATTTTCAATTTTCCCAAGGTATATTCCCTAGACTGGAAGTGCCCTTGGCTCTGTAGCTCTGTTGTTTACTTGTTTTAGGGAACACAATGCACTCCTCCAGTGAGGCGGTTGGCAACTTACATCCCGCCCATCAGCATAACAAGGCTCCCTGTTCTCCAGGGCCTGTCTTGCCTTTCTGGTTTTTACACATTTTGTGGATGTCCCTTTTGACCGGTGGGAAGTGATACTTCTTTGTAGTGCAGATTTGCATTGCCCGCTTGCTTGCTTGGCCAAAAAGGGCGTATGCGTTTTCTCCTGAATATATTCAGGAGAAAACGCATACGCCCTTTTTGGCCAAGTGCATCATTGTCGAAGTTGTGCCCCTCTTCCTGTGCTTTACAGGCGATTCTAACGTACCTCTTGAAATCTGTTTCCTGCTATTCTGCCTCGCATTCAAGTCCGCCTCGTTGCCTTCCCTCAACAGATTTTTGGACGATAGTTGGCCTTGATTACTCTGCCAGTTTGTGAATTGCTGTGCCCCTGAGCTCCATTTTTCAACTCGTTTTTTGTGAGCTGAACGCAAGTCCAAACATTTGGTTCAGGACCTATACTGGTTCCCGGTGGGTGGCTGAGACTTTGGTGAATTCTTCTTCCTGCCGGGAAATTAGAGTGACATGTGCCCATCCAAATGCCTAACAGCTACTCTCTCATTGGTTCTCCCTCTTCCCTTTCCTCCTCTGCCAAATGGGCAACCTGTGTGAACCAGGAGCTTAAAGGGGCTGTCTCTCCAAGTTGGGAGATTGATAGTAAAGCTGTTGGAAAGTCAAACCGGAGCACCAGGAGAGGGACTCTTCGTTGAGTTTTAGAAACCTGTCGTATTCACAGTGTGTCCATTCTCTAGGTTTCCCGTACATGTTATAGCTGTAGTAATATTCCCTTCAACCTGGAGAGGTGGGACCCATGGAATGGTTGCCATGCATTATTGCTTTAAAGGGTCTGCATTTGCTCACCCAATCTCACCAATCCTCTCAGTCCCAAGTGTCCAGCCTCATGCCACATCCAGCTGTCATCGTAGATAGGGTCATTCCAGGTTGCATCAGAGACCCTGAAGGAATTGTAAAGAATTTCCCTGTTTCTTTGTTCTGTTTTTGAAATTCCTTTTTAGAGTGGGTTTGAGCTGATTCTCGCTGCCATGTTTATGCCAGTCTAGACACACTTGATTCCCTTACGGAGACATATCAATACATAGGTTTTAAGATTCTTACTAGTCAGATCTATTCCTCTGCGGGAAATATGGGGTTTTGAGTCCCTTTCACTGAGGAAGGTGTAGGTCTTGTCTATTCCATAGTTGCTTTTTGGAACAGTACCTGTGCTTATATCAAACTCTGGTTTGATGCATCACCCCACCTCTCCTTCCCCCTTAAGCAGGCATAAGAGTGTTTTCTAAATGTGAGACTCTGTTCTCTTTGCTAACTCAGTTCATGTGTAGCCATGTTTACAGGATCTTCCTAAGTGATATCTTATGATAAGTTTCTTTTCCTGTGTGACTTCTTTCCCTTAGAATCATCGTACCTGAATCCACTCATTTTGCTGCTACTGGTCTTATGACATTGATTTCGTGGCTGAGGGATATTCCATCGTACGTAAGTTCCACAATGTTTGGAACCATTTTTATATTTCCTGGGATATTTCAGGTGTACCCAGGTTGAGGTTCTTGTAAGCAGTGCAGCCCTCAATTTGGGGGTGGCTCTGTCTTATGGATTTTCAGTTTTCCCAAGGTATATTCCATAGACAGGAAGTGCCCTTGGCTCTGTAGCTCTGTTGTTTACTTGTTTTAGGGAACACAATGCACTCCTCCAGTGAGGCGGTTGGCAACTTACATCCCGCCCATCAGCATAACAAGGCTCCCTGTTCTCCAGGGCCTGTCTTGCCTTTCTGGTTTTTACACATTTTGTGGATGTCCCTTTTGACCGGTGGGAAGTGATACTTCTTTGTAGTGCAGATTTGCATTGCCCGCTTGCTTGCTTGGCCAAAAAGGGCGTATGCGTTTTCTCCTGAATATATTCAGGAGAAAACGCATACGCCCTTTTTGGCCAAGTGCATCATTGTCGAAGTTGTGCCCCTCTTCCTGTGCTTTACAGGCGATTCTAACGTACCTCTTGAAATCTGTTTCCTGCTATTCTGCCTCGCATTCAAGTCCGCCTCGTTGCCTTCCCTCAACAGATTTTTGGACGATAGTTGGCCTTGATTACTCTGCCAGTTTGTGAATTGCTGTGCCCCTGAGCTCCATTTTTCAACTCGTTTTTTGTGAGCTGAACGCAAGTCCAAACATTTGGTTCAGGACCTATACTGGTTCCCGGTGGGTGGCTGAGACTTTGGTGAATTCTTCTTCCTGCCGGGAAATTAGAGTGACATGTGCCCATCCAAATGCCTAACAGCTACTCTCTCATTGGTTCTCCCTCTTCCCTTTCCTCCTCTGCCAAATGGGCAACCTGTGTGAACCAGGAGCTTAAAGGGGCTGTCTCTCCAAGTTGGGAGATTGATAGTAAAGCTGTTGGAAAGTCAAACCGGAGCACCAGGAGAGGGACTCTTCGTTGAGTTTTAGAAACCTGTCGTATTCACAGTGTGTCCATTCTCTAGGTTTCCCGTACATGTTATAGCTGTAGTAATATTCCCTTCAACCTGGAGAGGTGGGACCCATGGAATGGTTGCCATGCATTATTGCTTTAAAGGGTCTGCATTTGCTCACCCAATCTCACCAATCCTCTCAGTCCCAAGTGTCCAGCCTCATGCCACATCCAGCTGTCATCGTAGATAGGGTCATTCCAGGTTGCATCAGAGACCCTGAAGGAATTGTAAAGAATTTCCCTGTTTCTTTGTTCTGTTTTTGAAATTCCTTTTTAGAGTGGGTTTGAGCTGATTCTCGCTGCCATGTTTATGCCAGTCTAGACACACTTGATTCCCTTACGGAGACATATCAATACATAGGTTTTAAGATTCTTACTAGTCAGATCTATTCCTCTGCGGGAAATATGGGGTTTTGAGTCCCTTTCACTGAGGAAGGTGTAGGTCTTGTCTATTCCATAGTTGGTTTTTGGAACAGTACCTGTGCTTATATCAAACTCTGGTTTGATGCATCACCCCACCTCTCCTTCCCCCTTAAGCAGGCATAAGAGTGTTTTCTAAATGTGAGACTCTGTTCTCTTTGCTAACTCAGTTCATGTGTAGCCATGTTTACAGGATCTTCCTAAGTGATATCTTATGATAAGTTTCTTTTCCTGTGTGACTTCTTTCCCTTAGAATCATCGTACCTGAATCCACTCATTTTGCTGCTACTGGTCTTATGACATTGATTTCGTGGCTGAGGGATATTCCATCGTACGTAAGTTCCACAATGTTTGGAACCATTTTTATATTTCCTGGGATATTTCAGGTGTACCCAGGTTGAGGTTCTTGTAAGCAGTGCAGCCCTCAATTTGGGGGTGGCTCTGTCTTATGGATTTTCAGTTTTCCCAAGGTATATTCCCTAGACTGGAAGTGCCCTTGGCTCTGTAGCTCTGTTGTTTACTTGTTTTAGGGAACACAATGCACTCCTCCAGTGAGGCGGTTGGCAACTTACATCCCGCCCATCAGCATAACAAGGCTCCCTGTTCTCCAGGGCCTGTCTTGCCTTTCTGGTTTTTACACATTTTGTGGATGTCCCTTTTGACCGGTGGGAAGTGATACTTCTTTGTAGTGCAGATTTGCATTGCCCGCTTGCTTGCTTGGCCAAAAAGGGCGTATGCGTTTTCTCCTGAATATATTCAGGAGAAAACGCATACGCCCTTTTTGGCCAAGTGCATCATTGTCGAAGTTGTGCCCCTCTTCCTGTGCTTTACAGGCGATTCTAACGTACCTCTTGAAATCTGTTTCCTGCTATTCTGCCTCGCATTCAAGTCCGCCTCCTTGCCTTCCCTCAACAGATTTTTGGACGATAGTTGGCCTTGATTACTCTGCCAGTTTGTGAATTGCTGTGCCCCTGAGCTCCATTTTTCAACTCGTTTTTTGTGAGCTGAACGCAAGTCCAAACATTTGGTTCAGGACCTATACTGGTTCCCGGTGGGTGGCTGAGACTTTGGTGAATTCTTCTTCCTGCCGGGAAATTAGAGTGACATGTGCCCATCCAAATGCCTAACAGCTACTCTCTCATTGGTTCTCCCTCTTCCCTTTCCTCCTCTGCCAAATGGGCAACCTGTGTGAACCAGGAGCTTAAAGGGGCTGTCTCTCCAAGTTGGGAGATTGATAGTAAAGCTGTTGGAAAGTCAAACCGGAGCACCAGGAGAGGGACTCTTCGTTGAGTTTTAGAAACCTGTCGTATTCACAGTGTGTCCATTCTCTAGGTTTCCCGTACATGTTATAGCTGTAGTAATATTCCCTTCAACCTGGAGAGGTGGGACCCATGGAATGGTTGCCATGCATTATTGCTTTAAAGGGTCTGCATTTGCTCACCCAATCTCACCAATCCTCTCAGTCCCAAGTGTCCAGCCTCATGCCACATCCAGCTGTCATCGTAGATAGGGTCATTCCAGGTTGCATCAGAGACCCTGAAGGAATTGTAAAGAATTTCCCTGTTTCTTTGTTCTGTTTTTGAAATTCCTTTTTAGAGTGGGTTTGAGCTGATTCTCGCTGCCATGTTTATGCCAGTCTAGACACACTTGATTCCCTTATGGAGACATATCAATACATAGGTTTTAAGATTCTTACTAGTCAGATCTATTCCTCTGCGGGAAATATGGGGTTTTGAGTCCCTTTCACTGAGGAAGGTGTAGGTCTTGTCTATTCCATAGTTGGTTTTTGGAACAGTACCTGTGCTTATATCAAACTCTGGTTTGATGCATCACCCCACCTCTCCTTCCCCCTTAAGCAGGCATAAGAGTGTTTTCTAAATGTGAGACTCTGTTCTCTTTGCTAACTCAGTTCATGTGTAGCCATGTTTACAGGATCTTCCTAAGTGATATCTTATGATAAGTTTCTTTCCCTGTGTGACTTCTTTCCCTTAGAATCATCGTACCTGAATCCACTCATTTTGCTGCTACTGGTCTTATGACATTGATTTCGTGGCTGAGGGATATTCCATCGTACGTAAGTTCCACAATGTTTGGAACCATTTTTATATTTCCTGGGATATTTCAGGTGTACCCAGGTTGAGGTTCTTGTAAGCAGTGCAGCCCTCAATTTGGGGGTGGCTCTGTCTTATGGATTTTCAGTTTTCCCAAGGTATATTCCCTAGACTGGAAGTGCCCTTGGCTCTGTAGCTCTGTTGTTTACTTGTTTTAGGGAACACAATGCACTCCTCCAGTGAGGCGGTTGGCAACTTACATCCCGCCCATCAGCATAACAAGGCTCCCTGTTCTCCAGGGCCTGTCTTGCCTTTCTGGTTTTTACACATTTTGTGGATGTCCCTTTTGACCGGTGGGAAGTGATACTTCTTTGTAGTGCAGATTTGCATTGCCCGCTTGCTTGCTTGGCCAAAAAGGGCATATGCGTTTTCTCCTGAATATATTCAGGAGAAAACGCATACGCCCTTTTTGGCCAAGTGCATCATTGTCGAAGTTGTGCCCCTCTTCCTGTGCTTTACAGGCGATTCTAACGTACCTCTTGAAATCTGTTTCCTGCTATTCTGCCTCGCATTCAAGTCCGCCTCGTTGCCTTCCCTCAACAGATTTTTGGACGATAGTTGGCCTTGATTACTCTGCCAGTTTGTGAATTGCTGTGCCCCTGAGCTCCATTTTTCAACTCGTTTTTTGTGAGCTGAACGCAAGTCCAAACATTTGGTTCAGGACCTATACTGGTTCCCGGTGGGTGGCTGAGACTTTGGTGAATTCTTCTTCCTGCCGGGAAATTAGAGTGACATGTGCCCATCCAAATGCCTAACAGCTACTCTCTCATTGGTTCTCCCTCTTCCCTTTCCTCCTCTGCCAAATGGGCAACCTGTGTGAACCAGGAGCTTAAAGGGGCTGTCTCTCCAAGTTGGGAGATTGATAGTAAAGCTGTTGGAAAGTCAAACCGGAGCACCAGGAGAGGGACTCTTCGTTGAGTTTTAGAAACCTGTCGTATTCACAGTGTGTCCATTCTCTAGGTTTCCCGTACATGTTATAGCTGTAGTAATATTCCCTTCAACCTGGAGAGGTGGGACCCATGGAATGGTTGCCATGCATTATTGCTTTAAAGGGTCTGCATTTGCTCACCCAATCTCACCAATCCTCTCAGTCCCAAGTGTCCAGCCTCATGCCACATCCAGCTGTCATCGTAGATAGGGTCATTCCAGGTTGCATCAGAGACCCTGAAGGAATTGTAAAGAATTTCCCTGTTTCTTTGTTCTGTTTTTGAAATTCCTTTTTAGAGTGGGTTTGAGCTGATTCTCGCTGCCATGTTTATGCCAGTCTAGACACACTTGATTCCCTTACGGAGACATATCAATACATAGGTTTTAAGATTCTTACTAGTCAGATCTATTCCTCTGCGGGAAATATGGGGTTTTGAGTCCCTTTCACTGAGGAAGGTGTAGGTCTTGTCTATTCCATAGTTGGTTTTTGGAACAGTACCTGTGCTTATATCAAACTCTGGTTTGATGCATCACCCCACCTCTCCTTCCCCCTTAAGCAGGCATAAGAGTGTTTTCTAAATGTGAGACTCTGTTCTCTTTGCTAACTCAGTTCATGTGTAGCCATGTTTACAGGATCTTCCTAAGTGATATCTTATGATAAGTTTCTTTCCCTGTGTGACTTCTTTCCCTTAGAATCATCGTACCTGAATCCACTCATTTTGCTGCTACTGGTCTTATGACATTGATTTCGTGGCTGAGGGATATTCCATCGTACGTAAGTTCCACAATGTTTGGAACCATTTTTATATTTCCTGGGATATTTCAGGTGTACCCAGGTTGAGGTTCTTGTAAGCAGTGCAGCCCTCAATTTGGGGGTGGCTCTGTCTTATGGATTTTCAGTTTTCCCAAGGTATATTCCCTAGACTGGAAGTGCCCTTGGCTCTGTAGCTCTGTTGTTTACTTGTTTTAGGGAACACAATGCACTCCTCCAGTGAGGCGGTTGGCAACTTACATCCCGCCCATCAGCATAACAAGGCTCCCTGTTCTCCAGGGCCTGTCTTGCCTTTCTGGTTTTTACACATTTTGTGGATGTCCCTTTTGACCGGTGGGAAGTGATACTTCTTTGTAGTGCAGATTTGCATTGCCCGCTTGCTTGCTTGGCCAAAAAGGGCGTATGCGTTTTCTCCTGAATATATTCAGGAGAAAACGCATACGCCCTTTTTGGCCAAGTGCATCATTGTCGAAGTTGTGCCCCTCTTCCTGTGCTTTACAGGCGATTCTAACGTACCTCTTGAAATCTGTTTCCTGCTATTCTGCCTCGCATTCAAGTCCGCCTCGTTGCCTTCCCTCAACAGATTTTTGGACGATAGTTGGCCTTGATTACTCTGTCAGTTTGTGAATTGCTGTGCCCCTGAGCTCCATTTTTCAACTCGTTTTTTGTGAGCTGAACGCAAGTCCAAACATTTGGTTCAGGACCTATACTGGTTCCCGGTGGGTGGCTGAGACTTTGGTGAATTCTTCTTCCTGCCGGGAAATTAGAGTGACATGTGCCCATCCAAATGCCTAACAGCTACTCTCTCATTGGTTCTCCCTCTTCCCTTTCCTCCTCTGCCAAATGGGCAACCTGTGTGAACCAGGAGCTTAAAGGGGCTGTCTCTCCAAGTTGGGAGATTGATAGTAAAGCTGTTGGAAAGTCAAACCGGAGCACCAGGAGAGGGACTCTTCGTTGAGTTTTAGAAACCTGTCGTATTCACAGTGTGTCCATTCTCTAGGTTTCCCGTACATGTTATAGCTGTAGTAATATTCCCTTCAACCTGGAGAGGTGGGACCCATGGAATGGTTGCCATGCATTATTGCTTTAAAGGGTCTGCATTTGCTCACCCAATCTCACCAATCCTCTCAGTCCCAAGTGTCCAGCCTCATGCCACATCCAGCTGTCATCGTAGATAGGGTCATTCCAGGTTGCATCAGAGACCCTGAAGGAATTGTAAAGAATTTCCCTGTTTCTTTGTTCTGTTTTTGAAATTCCTTTTTAGAGTGGGTTTGAGCTGATTCTCGCTGCCATGTTTATGCCAGTCTAGACACACTTGATTCCCTTACGGAGACATATCAATACATAGGTTTTAAGATTCTTACTAGTCAGATCTATTCCTCTGCGGGAAATATGGGGTTTTGAGTCCCTTTCACTGAGGAAGGTGTAGGTCTTGTCTATTCCATAGTTGGTTTTTGGAACAGTACCTGTGCTTATATCAAACTCTGGTTTGATGCATCACCCCACCTCTCCTTCCCCCTTAAGCAGGCATAAGAGTGTTTTCTAAATGTGAGACTCTGTTCTCTTTGCTAACTCAGTTCATGTGTAGCCATGTTTACAGGATCTTCCTAAGTGATATCTTATGATAAGTTTCTTTTCCTGTGTGACTTCTTTCCCTTAGAATCATCGTACCTGAATCCACTCATTTTGCTGCTACTGGTCTTATGACATTGATTTCGTGGCTGAGGGATATTCCATCGTACGTAAGTTCCACAATGTTTGGAACCATTTTTATATTTCCTGGGATATTTCAGGTGTACCCAGGTTGAGGTTCTTGTAAGCAGTGCAGCCCTCAATTTGGGGGTGGCTCTGTCTTATGGATTTTCAGTTTTCCCAAGGTATATTCCCTAGACTGGAAGTGCCCTTGGCTCTGTAGCTCTGTTGTTTACTTGTTTTAGGGAACACAATGCACTCCTCCAGTGAGGCGGTTGGCAACTTACATCCCGCCCATCAGCATAACAAGGCTCCCTGTTCTCCAGGGCCTGTCTTGCCTTTCTGGTTTTTACACATTTTGTGGATGTCCCTTTTGACCGGTGGGAAGTGATACTTCTTTGTAGTGCAGATTTGCATTGCCCGCTTGCTTGCTTGGCCAAAAAGGGCGTATGCGTTTTCTCCTGAATATATTCAGGAGAAAACGCATACGCCCTTTTTGGCCAAGTGCATCATTGTCGAAGTTGTGCCCCTCTTCCTGTGCTTTACAGGCGATTTTAACGTACCTCTTGAAATCTGTTTCCTGCTATTCTGCCTCGCATTCAAGTCCGCCTCGTTGCCTTCCCTCAACAGATTTTTGGACGATAGTTGGCCTTGATTACTCTGCCAGTTTGTGAATTGCTGTGCCCCTGAGCTCCATTTTTCAACTCGTTTTTTGTGAGCTGAACGCAAGTCCAAACATTTGGTTCAGGACCTATACTGGTTCCCGGTGGGTGGCTGAGACTTTGGTGAATTCTTCTTCCTGCCGGGAAATTAGAGTGACATGTGCCCATCCAAATGCCTAACAGCTACTCTCTCATTGGTTCTCCCTCTTCCCTTTCCTCCTCTGCCAAATGGGCAACCTGTGTGAACCAGGAGCTTAAAGGGGCTGTCTCTCCAAGTTGGGAGATTGATAGTAAAGCTGTTGGAAAGTCAAACCGGAGCACCAGGAGAGGGACTCTTCGTTGAGTTTTAGAAACCTGTCGTATTCACAGTGTGTCCATTCTCTAGGTTTCCCGTACATGTTATAGCTGTAGTAATATTCCCTTCAACCTGGAGAGGTGGGACCCATGGAATGGTTGCCATGCATTATTGCTTTAAAGGGTCTGCATTTGCTCACCCAATCTCACCAATCCTCTCAGTCCCAAGTGTCCAGCCTCATGCCACATCCAGCTGTCATCGTAGATAGGGTCATTCCAGGTTGCATCAGAGACCCTGAAGGAATTGTAAAGAATTTCCCTGTTTCTTTGTTCTGTTTTTGAAATTCCTTTTTAGAGTGGGTTTGAGCTGATTCTCGCTGCCATGTTTATGCCAGTCTAGACACACTTGATTCCCTTACGGAGACATATCAATACATAGGTTTTAAGATTCTTACTAGTCAGATCTATTCCTCTGCGGGAAATATGGGGTTTTGAGTCCCTTTCACTGAGGAAGGTGTAGGTCTTGTCTATTCCATAGTTGGTTTTTGGAACAGTACCTGTGCTTATATCAAACTCTGGTTTGATGCATCACCCCACCTCTCCTTCCCCCTTAAGCAGGCATAAGAGTGTTTTCTAAATGTGAGACTCTGTTCTCTTTGCTAACTCAGTTCATGTGTAGCCATGTTTACAGGATCTTCCTAAGTGATATCTTATGATAAGTTTCTTTCCCTGTGTGACTTCTTTCCCTTAGAATCATCGTACCTGAATCCACTCATTTTGCTGCTACTGGTCTTATGACATTGATTTCGTGGCTGAGGGATATTCCATCGTACGTAAGTTCCACAATGTTTGGAACCATTTTTATATTTCCTGGGATATTTCAGGTGTACCCAGGTTGAGGTTCTTGTAAGCAGTGCAGCCCTCAATTTGGGGGTGGCTCTGTCTTATGGATTTTCAGTTTTCCCAAGGTATATTCCCTAGACTGGAAGTGCCCTTGGCTCTGTAGCTCTGTTGTTTACTTGTTTTAGGGAACACAATGCACTCCTCCAGTGAGGCGGTTGGCAACTTACATCCCGCCCATCAGCATAACAAGGCTCCCTGTTCTCCAGGGCCTGTCTTGCCTTTCTGGTTTTTACACATTTTGTGGATGTCCCTTTTGACCGGTGGGAAGTGATACTTCTTTGTAGTGCAGATTTGCATTGCCCGCTTGCTTGCTTGGCCAAAAAGGGCGTATGCGTTTTCTCCTGAATATATTCAGGAGAAAACGCATACGCCCTTTTTGGCCAAGTGCATCATTGTCGAAGTTGTGCCCCTCTTCCTGTGCTTTACAGGCGATTCTAACGTACCTCTTGAAATCTGTTTCCTGCTATTCTGCCTCGCATTCAAGTCCGCCTCGTTGCCTTCCCTCAACAGATTTTTGGACGATAGTTGGCCTTGATTACTCTGTCAGTTTGTGAATTGCTGTGCCCCTGAGCTCCATTTTTCAACTCGTTTTTTGTGAGCTGAACGCAAGTCCAAACATTTGGTTCAGGACCTATACTGGTTCCCGGTGGGTGGCTGAGACTTTGGTGAATTCTTCTTCCTGCCGGGAAATTAGAGTGACATGTGCCCATCCAAATGCCTAACAGCTACTCTCTCATTGGTTCTCCCTCTTCCCTTTCCTCCTCTGCCAAATGGGCAACCTGTGTGAACCAGGAGCTTAAAGGGGCTGTCTCTCCAAGTTGGGAGATTGATAGTAAAGCTGTTGGAAAGTCAAACCGGAGCACCAGGAGAGGGACTCTTCGTTGAGTTTTAGAAACCTGTCGTATTCACAGTGTGTCCATTCTCTAGGTTTCCCGTACATGTTATAGCTGTAGTAATATTCCCTTCAACCTGGAGAGGTGGGACCCATGGAATGGTTGCCATGCATTATTGCTTTAAAGGGTCTGCATTTGCTCACCCAATCTCACCAATCCTCTCAGTCCCAAGTGTCCAGCCTCATGCCACATCCAGCTGTCATCGTAGATAGGGTCATTCCAGGTTGCATCAGAGACCCTGAAGGAATTGTAAAGAATTTCCCTGTTTCTTTGTTCTGTTTTTGAAATTCCTTTTTAGAGTGGGTTTGAGCTGATTCTCGCTGCCATGTTTATGCCAGTCTAGACACACTTGATTCCCTTACGGAGACATATCAATACATAGGTTTTAAGATTCTTACTAGTCAGATCTATTCCTCTGCGGGAAATATGGGGTTTTGAGTCCCTTTCACTGAGGAAGGTGTAGGTCTTGTCTATTCCATAGTTGGTTTTTGGAACAGTACCTGTGCTTATATCAAACTCTGGTTTGATGCATCACCCCACCTCTCCTTCCCCCTTAAGCAGGCATAAGAGTGTTTTCTAAATGTGAGACTCTGTTCTCTTTGCTAACTCAGTTCATGTGTAGCCATGTTTACAGGATCTTCCTAAGTGATATCTTATGATAAGTTTCTTTTCCTGTGTGACTTCTTTCCCTTAGAATCATCGTACCTGAATCCACTCATTTTGCTGCTACTGGTCTTATGACATTGATTTCGTGGCTGAGGGATATTCCATCGTACGTAAGTTCCACAATGTTTGGAACCATTTTTATATTTCCTGGGATATTTCAGGTGTACCCAGGTTGAGGTTCTTGTAAGCAGTGCAGCCCTCAATTTGGGGGTGGCTCTGTCTTATGGATTTTCAGTTTTCCCAAGGTATATTCCCTAGACTGGAAGTGCCCTTGGCTCTGTAGCTCTGTTGTTTACTTGTTTTAGGGAACACAATGCACTCCTCCAGTGAGGCGGTTGGCAACTTACATCCCGCCCATCAGCATAACAAGGCTCCCTGTTCTCCAGGGCCTGTCTTGCCTTTCTGGTTTTTACACATTTTGTGGATGTCCCTTTTGACCGGTGGGAAGTGATACTTCTTTGTAGTGCAGATTTGCATTGCCCGCTTGCTTGCTTGGCCAAAAAGGGCGTATGCGTTTTCTCCTGAATATATTCAGGAGAAAACGCATACGCCCTTTTTGGCCAAGTGCATCATTGTCGAAGTTGTGCCCCTCTTCCTGTGCTTTACAGGCGATTTTAACGTACCTCTTGAAATCTGTTTCCTGCTATTCTGCCTCGCATTCAAGTCCGCCTCGTTGCCTTCCCTCAACAGATTTTTGGACGATAGTTGGCCTTGATTACTCTGCCAGTTTGTGAATTGCTGTGCCCCTGAGCTCCATTTTTCAACTCGTTTTTTGTGAGCTGAACGCAAGTCCAAACATTTGGTTCAGGACCTATACTGGTTCCCGGTGGGTGGCTGAGACTTTGGTGAATTCTTCTTCCTGCCGGGAAATTAGAGTGACATGTGCCCATCCAAATGCCTAACAGCTACTCTCTCATTGGTTCTCCCTCTTCCCTTTCCTCCTCTGCCAAATGGGCAACCTGTGTGAACCAGGAGCTTAAAGGGGCTGTCTCTCCAAGTTGGGAGATTGATAGTAAAGCTGTTGGAAAGTCAAACCGGAGCACCAGGAGAGGGACTCTTCGTTGAGTTTTAGAAACCTGTCGTATTCACAGTGTGTCCATTCTCTAGGTTTCCCGTACATGTTATAGCTGTAGTAATATTCCCTTCAACCTGGAGAGGTGGGACCCATGGAATGGTTGCCATGCATTATTGCTTTAAAGGGTCTGCATTTGCTCACCCAATCTCACCAATCCTCTCAGTCCCAAGTGTCCAGCCTCATGCCACATCCAGCTGTCATCGTAGATAGGGTCATTCCAGGTTGCATCAGAGACCCTGAAGGAATTGTAAAGAATTTCCCTGTTTCTTTGTTCTGTTTTTGAAATTCCTTTTTAGAGTGGGTTTGAGCTGATTCTCGCTGCCATGTTTATGCCAGTCTAGACACACTTGATTCCCTTACGGAGACATATCAATACATAGGTTTTAAGATTCTTACTAGTCAGATCTATTCCTCTGCGGGAAATATGGGGTTTTGAGTCCCTTTCACTGAGGAAGGTGTAGGTCTTGTCTATTCCATAGTTGGTTTTTGGAACAGTACCTGTGCTTATATCAAACTCTGGTTTGATGCATCACCCCACCTCTCCTTCCCCCTTAAGCAGGCATAAGAGTGTTTTCTAAATGTGAGACTCTGTTCTCTTTGCTAACTCAGTTCATGTGTAGCCATGTTTACAGGATCTTCCTAAGTGATATCTTATGATAAGTTTCTTTCCCTGTGTGACTTCTTTCCCTTAGAATCATCGTACCTGAATCCACTCATTTTGCTGCTACTGGTCTTATGACATTGATTTCGTGGCTGAGGGATATTCCATCGTACGTAAGTTCCACAATGTTTGGAACCATTTTTATATTTCCTGGGATATTTCAGGTGTACCCAGGTTGAGGTTCTTGTAAGCAGTGCAGCCCTCAATTTGGGGGTGGCTCTGTCTTATGGATTTTCAATTTTCCCAAGGTATATTCCCTAGACTGGAAGTGCCCTTGGCTCTGTAGCTCTGTTGTTTACTTGTTTTAGGGAACACAATGCACTCCTCCAGTGAGGCGGTTGGCAACTTACATCCCGCCCATCAGCATAACAAGGCTCCCTGTTCTCCAGGGCCTGTCTTGCCTTTCTGGTTTTTACACATTTTGTGGATGTCCCTTTTGACCGGTGGGAAGTGATACTTCTTTGTAGTGCAGATTTGCATTGCCCGCTTGCTTGCTTGGCCAAAAAGGGCGTATGCGTTTTCTCCTGAATATATTCAGGAGAAAACGCATACGCCCTTTTTGGCCAAGTGCATCATTGTCGAAGTTGTGCCCCTCTTCCTGTGCTTTACAGGCGATTCTAACGTACCTCTTGAAATCTGTTTCCTGCTATTCTGCCTCGCATTCAAGTCCGCCTCGTTGCCTTCCCTCAACAGATTTTTGGACGATAGTTGGCCTTGATTACTCTGCCAGTTTGTGAATTGCTGTGCCCCTGAGCTCCATTTTTCAACTCGTTTTTTGTGAGCTGAACGCAAGTCCAAACATTTGGTTCAGGACCTATACTGGTTCCCGGTGGGTGGCTGAGACTTTGGTGAATTCTTCTTCCTGCCGGGAAATTAGAGTGACATGTGCCCATCCAAATGCCTAACAGCTACTCTCTCATTGGTTCTCCCTCTTCCCTTTCCTCCTCTGCCAAATGGGCAACCTGTGTGAACCAGGAGCTTAAAGGGGCTGTCTCTCCAAGTTGGGAGATTGATAGTAAAGCTGTTGGAAAGTCAAACCGGAGCACCAGGAGAGGGACTCTTCGTTGAGTTTTAGAAACCTGTCGTATTCACAGTGTGTCCATTCTCTAGGTTTCCCGTACATGTTATAGCTGTAGTAATATTCCCTTCAACCTGGAGAGGTGGGACCCATGGAATGGTTGCCATGCATTATTGCTTTAAAGGGTCTGCATTTGCTCACCCAATCTCACCAATCCTCTCAGTCCCAAGTGTCCAGCCTCATGCCACATCCAGCTGTCATCGTAGATAGGGTCATTCCAGGTTGCATCAGAGACCCTGAAGGAATTGTAAAGAATTTCCCTGTTTCTTTGTTCTGTTTTTGAAATTCCTTTTTAGAGTGGGTTTGAGCTGATTCTCGCTGCCATGTTTATGCCAGTCTAGACACACTTGATTCCCTTACGGAGACATATCAATACATAGGTTTTAAGATTCTTACTAGTCAGATCTATTCCTCTGCGGGAAATATGGGGTTTTGAGTCCCTTTCACTGAGGAAGGTGTAGGTCTTGTCTATTCCATAGTTGGTTTTTGGAACAGTACCTGTGCTTATATCAAACTCTGGTTTGATGCATCACCCCACCTCTCCTTCCCCCTTAAGCAGGCATAAGAGTGTTTTCTAAATGTGAGACTCTGTTCTCTTTGCTAACTCAGTTCATGTGTAGCCATGTTTACAGGATCTTCCTAAGTGATATCTTATGATAAGTTTCTTTCCCTGTGTGACTTCTTTCCCTTAGAATCATCGTACCTGAATCCACTCATTTTGCTGCTACTGGTCTTATGACATTGATTTCGTGGCTGAGGGATATTCCATCGTACGTAAGTTCCACAATGTTTGGAACCATTTTTATATTTCCTGGGATATTTCAGGTGTACCCAGGTTGAGGTTCTTGTAAGCAGTGCAGCCCTCAATTTGGGGGTGGCTCTGTCTTATGGATTTTCAGTTTTCCCAAGGTATATTCCCTAGACTGGAAGTGCCCTTGGCTCTGTAGCTCTGTTGTTTACTTGTTTTAGGGAACACAATGCACTCCTCCAGTGAGGCGGTTGGCAACTTACATCCCGCCCATCAGCATAACAAGGCTCCCTGTTCTCCAGGGCCTGTCTTGCCTTTCTGGTTTTTACACATTTTGTGGATGTCCCTTTTGACCGGTGGGAAGTGATACTTCTTTGTAGTGCAGATTTGCATTGCCCGCTTGCTTGCTTGGCCAAAAAGGGCGTATGCGTTTTCTCCTGAATATATTCAGGAGAAAACGCATACGCCCTTTTTGGCCAAGTGCATCATTGTCGAAGTTGTGCCCCTCTTCCTGTGCTTTACAGGCGATTCTAACGTACCTCTTGAAATCTGTTTCCTGCTATTCTGCCTCGCATTCAAGTCCGCCTCGTTGCCTTCCCTCAACAGATTTTTGGACGATAGTTGGCCTTGATTACTCTGCCAGTTTGTGAATTGCTGTGCCCCTGAGCTCCATTTTTCAACTCGTTTTTTGTGAGCTGAACGCAAGTCCAAACATTTGGTTCAGGACCTATACTGGTTCCCGGTGGGTGGCTGAGACTTTGGTGAATTCTTCTTCCTGCCGGGAAATTAGAGTGACATGTGCCCATCCAAATGCCTAACAGCTACTCTCTCATTGGTTCTCCCTCTTCCCTTTCCTCCTCTGCCAAATGGGCAACCTGTGTGAACCAGGAGCTTAAAGGGGCTGTCTCTCCAAGTTGGGAGATTGATAGTAAAGCTGTTGGAAAGTCAAACCGGAGCACCAGGAGAGGGACTCTTCGTTGAGTTTTAGAAACCTGTCGTATTCACAGTTTGTCCATTCTCTAGGTTTCCCGTACATGTTATAGCTGTAGTAATATTCCCTTCAACCTGGAGAGGTGGGACCCATGGAATGGTTGCCATGCATTATTGCTTTAAAGGGTCTGCATTTGCTCACCCAATCTCACCAATCCTCTCAGTCCCAAGTGTCCAGCCTCATGCCACATCCAGCTGTCATCGTAGATAGGGTCATTCCAGGTTGCATCAGAGACCCTGAAGGAATTGTAAAGAATTTCCCTGTTTCTTTGTTCTGTTTTTGAAATTCCTTTTTAGAGTGGGTTTGAGCTGATTCTCGCTGCCATGTTTATGCCAGTCTAGACACACTTGATTCCCTTACGGAGACATATCAATACATAGGTTTTAAGATTCTTACTAGTCAGATCTATTCCTCTGCGGGAAATATGGGGTTTTGAGTCCCTTTCACTGAGGAAGGTGTAGGTCTTGTCTATTCCATAGTTGGTTTTTGGAACAGTACCTGTGCTTATATCAAACTCTGGTTTGATGCATCACCCCACCTCTCCTTCCCCCTTAAGCAGGCATAAGAGTGTTTTCTAAATGTGAGACTCTGTTCTCTTTGCTAACTCAGTTCATGTGTAGCCATGTTTACAGGATCTTCCTAAGTGATATCTTATGATAAGTTTCTTTTCCTGTGTGACTTCTTTCCCTTAGAATCATCGTACCTGAATCCACTCATTTTGCTGCTACTGGTCTTATGACATTGATTTCGTGGCTGAGGGATATTCCATCGTACGTAAGTTCCACAATGTTTGGAACCATTTTTATATTTCCTGGGATATTTCAGGTGTACCCAGGTTGAGGTTCTTGTAAGCAGTGCAGCCCTCAATTTGGGGGTGGCTCTGTCTTATGGATTTTCAGTTTTCCCAAGGTATATTCCCTAGACTGGAAGTGCCCTTGGCTCTGTAGCTCTGTTGTTTACTTGTTTTAGGGAACACAATGCACTCCTCCAGTGAGGCGGTTGGCAACTTACATCCCGCCCATCAGCATAACAAGGCTCCCTGTTCTCCAGGGCCTGTCTTGCCTTTCTGGTTTTTACACATTTTGTGGATGTCCCTTTTGACCGGTGGGAAGTGATACTTCTTTGTAGTGCAGATTTGCATTGCCCGCTTGCTTGCTTGGCCAAAAAGGGCGTATGCGTTTTCTCCTGAATATATTCAGGAGAAAACGCATAAGCCCTTTTTGGCCAAGTGCATCATTGTCGAAGTTGTGCCCCTCTTCCTGTGCTTTACAGGCGATTCTAACGTACCTCTTGAAATCTGTTTCCTGCTATTCTGCCTCGCATTCAAGTCCGCCTCCTTGCCTTCCCTCAACAGATTTTTGGACGATAGTTGGCCTTGATTACTCTGCCAGTTTGTGAATTGCTGTGCCCCTGAGCTCCATTTTTCAACTCGTTTTTTGTGAGCTGAACGCAAGTCCAAACATTTGGTTCAGGACCTATACTGGTTCCCGGTGGGTGGCTGAGACTTTGGTGAATTCTTCTTCCTGCCGGGAAATTAGAGTGACATGTGCCCATCCAAATGCCTAACAGCTACTCTCTCATTGGTTCTCCCTCTTCCCTTTCCTCCTCTGCCAAATGGGCAACCTGTGTGAACCAGGAGCTTAAAGGGGCTGTCTCTCCAAGTTGGGAGATTGATAGTAAAGCTGTTGGAAAGTCAAACCGGAGCACCAGGAGAGGGACTCTTCGTTGAGTTTTAGAAACCTGTCGTATTCACAGTGTGTCCATTCTCTAGGTTTCCCGTACATGTTATAGCTGTAGTAATATTCCCTTCAACCTGGAGAGGTGGGACCCATGGAATGGTTGCCATGCATTATTGCTTTAAAGGGTCTGCATTTGCTCACCCAATCTCACCAATCCTCTCAGTCCCAAGTGTCCAGCCTCATGCCACATCCAGCTGTCATCGTAGATAGGGTCATTCCAGGTTGCATCAGAGACCCTGAAGGAATTGTAAAGAATTTCCCTGTTTCTTTGTTCTGTTTTTGAAATTCCTTTTTAGAGTGGGTTTGAGCTGATTCTCGCTGCCATGTTTATGCCAGTCTAGACACACTTGATTCCCTTACGGAGACATATCAATACATAGGTTTTAAGATTCTTACTAGTCAGATCTATTCCTCTGCGGGAAATATGGGGTTTTGAGTCCCTTTCACTGAGGAAGGTGTAGGTCTTGTCTATTCCATAGTTGCTTTTTGGAACAGTACCTGTGCTTATATCAAACTCTGGTTTGATGCATCACCCCACCTCTCCTTCCCCCTTAAGCAGGCATAAGAGTGTTTTCTAAATGTGAGACTCTGTTCTCTTTGCTAACTCAGTTCATGTGTAGCCATGTTTACAGGATCTTCCTAAGTGATATCTTATGATAAGTTTCTTTTCCTGTGTGACTTCTTTCCCTTAGAATCATCGTACCTGAATCCACTCATTTTGCTGCTACTGGTCTTATGACATTGATTTCGTGGCTGAGGGATATTCCATCGTACGTAAGTTCCACAATGTTTGGAACCATTTTTATATTTCCTGGGATATTTCAGGTGTACCCAGGTTGAGGTTCTTGTAAGCAGTGCAGCCCTCAATTTGGGGGTGGCTCTGTCTTATGGATTTTCAGTTTTCCCAAGGTATATTCCCTAGACTGGAAGTGCCCTTGGCTCTGTAGCTCTGTTGTTTACTTGTTTTAGGGAACACAATGCACTCCTCCAGTGAGGCGGTTGGCAACTTACATCCCGCCCATCAGCATAACAGGGCTCCCTGTTCTCCAGGGCCTGTCTTGCCTTTCTGGTTTTTACACATTTTGTGGATGTCCCTTTTGACCGGTGGGAAGTGATACTTCTTTGTAGTGCAGATTTGCATTGCCCGCTTGCTTGCTTGGCCAAAAAGGGCGTATGCGTTTTCTCCTGAATATATTCAGGAGAAAACGCATACGCCCTTTTTGGCCAAGTGCATCATTGTCGAAGTTGTGCCCCTCTTCCTGTGCTTTACAGGCGATTCTAACGTACCTCTTGAAATCTGTTTCCTGCTATTCTGCCTCGCATTCAAGTCCGCCTCGTTGCCTTCCCTCAACAGATTTTTGGACGATAGTTGGCCTTGATTACTCTGCCAGTTTGTGAATTGCTGTGCCCCTGAGCTCCATTTTTCAACTCGTTTTTTGTGAGCTGAACGCAAGTCCAAACATTTGGTTCAGGACCTATACTGGTTCCCGGTGGGTGGCTGAGACTTTGGTGAATTCTTCTTCCTGCCGGGAAATTAGAGTGACATGTGCCCATCCAAATGCCTAACAGCTACTCTCTCATTGGTTCTCCCTCTTCCCTTTCCTCCTCTGCCAAATGGGCAACCTGTGTGAACCAGGAGCTTAAAGGGGCTGTCTCTCCAAGTTGGGAGATTGATAGTAAAGCTGTTGGAAAGTCAAACCGGAGCACCAGGAGAGGGACTCTTCGTTGAGTTTTAGAAACCTGTCGTATTCACAGTGTGTCCATTCTCTAGGTTTCCCGTACATGTTATAGCTGTAGTAATATTCCCTTCAACCTGGAGAGGTGGGACCCATGGAATGGTTGCCATGCATTATTGCTTTAAAGGGTCTGCATTTGCTCACCCAATCTCACCAATCCTCTCAGTCCCAAGTGTCCAGCCTCATGCCACATCCAGCTGTCATCGTAGATAGGGTCATTCCAGGTTGCATCAGAGACCCTGAAGGAATTGTAAAGAATTTCCCTGTTTCTTTGTTCTGTTTTTGAAATTCCTTTTTAGAGTGGGTTTGAGCTGATTCTCGCTGCCATGTTTATGCCAGTCTAGACACACTTGATTCCCTTACGGAGACATATCAATACATAGGTTTTAAGATTCTTACTAGTCAGATCTATTCCTCTGCGGGAAATATGGGGTTTTGAGTCCCTTTCACTGAGGAAGGTGTAGGTCTTGTCTATTCCATAGTTGGTTTTTGGAACAGTACCTGTGCTTATATCAAACTCTGGTTTGATGCATCACCCCACCTCTCCTTCCCCCTTAAGCAGGCATAAGAGTGTTTTCTAAATGTGAGACTCTGTTCTCTTTGCTAACTCAGTTCATGTGTAGCCATGTTTACAGGATCTTCCTAAGTGATATCTTATGATAAGTTTCTTTCCCTGTGTGACTTCTTTCCCTTAGAATCATCGTACCTGAATCCACTCATTTTGCTGCTACTGGTCTTATGACATTGATTTCGTGGCTGAGGGATATTCCATCGTACGTAAGTTCCACAATGTTTGGAACCATTTTTATATTTCCTGGGATATTTCAGGTGTACCCAGGTTGAGGTTCTTGTAAGCAGTGCAGCCCTCAATTTGGGGGTGGCTCTGTCTTATGGATTTTCAGTTTTCCCAAGGTATATTCCCTAGACTGGAAGTGCCCTTGGCTCTGTAGCTCTGTTGTTTACTTGTTTTAGGGAACACAATGCACTCCTCCAGTGAGGCGGTTGGCAACTTACATCCCGCCCATCAGCATAACAAGGCTCCCTGTTCTCCAGGGCCTGTCTTGCCTTTCTGGTTTTTACACATTTTGTGGATGTCCCTTTTGACCGGTGGGAAGTGATACTTCTTTGTAGTGCAGATTTGCATTGCCCGCTTGCTTGCTTGGCCAAAAAGGGCGTATGCGTTTTCTCCTGAATATATTCAGGAGAAAACGCATACGCCCTTTTTGGCCAAGTGCATCATTGTCGAAGTTGTGCCCCTCTTCCTGTGCTTTACAGGCGATTCTAACGTACCTCTTGAAATCTGTTTCCTGCTATTCTGCCTCGCATTCAAGTCCGCCTCGTTGCCTTCCCTCAACAGATTTTTGGACGATAGTTGGCCTTGATTACTCTGCCAGTTTGTGAATTGCTGTGCCCCTGAGCTCCATTTTTCAACTCGTTTTTTGTGAGCTGAACGCAAGTCCAAACATTTGGTTCAGGACCTATACTGGTTCCCGGTGGGTGGCTGAGACTTTGGTGAATTCTTCTTCCTGCCGGGAAATTAGAGTGACATGTGCCCATCCAAATGCCTAACAGCTACTCTCTCATTGGTTCTCCCTCTTCCCTTTCCTCCTCTGCCAAATGGGCAACCTGTGTGAACCAGGAGCTTAAAGGGGCTGTCTCTCCAAGTTGGGAGATTGATAGTAAAGCTGTTGGAAAGTCAAACCGGAGCACCAGGAGAGGGACTCTTCGTTGAGTTTTAGAAACCTGTCGTATTCACAGTGTGTCCATTCTCTAGGTTTCCCGTACATGTTATAGCTGTAGTAATATTCCCTTCAACCTGGAGAGGTGGGACCCATGGAATGGTTGCCATGCATTATTGCTTTAAAGGGTCTGCATTTGCTCACCCAATCTCACCAATCCTCTCAGTCCCAAGTGTCCAGCCTCATGCCACATCCAGCTGTCATCGTAGATAGGGTCATTCCAGGTTGCATCAGAGACCCTGAAGGAATTGTAAAGAATTTCCCTGTTTCTTTGTTCTGTTTTTGAAATTCCTTTTTAGAGTGGGTTTGAGCTGATTCTCGCTGCCATGTTTATGCCAGTCTAGACACACTTGATTCCCTTACGGAGACATATCAATACATAGGTTTTAAGATTCTTACTAGTCAGATCTATTCCTCTGCGGGAAATATGGGGTTTTGAGTCCCTTTCACTGAGGAAGGTGTAGGTCTTGTCTATTCCATAGTTTGTTTTTGGAACAGTACCTGTGCTTATATCAAACTCTGGTTTGATGCATCACCCCACCTCTCCTTCCCCCTTAAGCAGGCATAAGAGTGTTTTCTAAATGTGAGACTCTGTTCTCTTTGCTAACTCAGTTCATGTGTAGCCATGTTTACAGGATCTTCCTAAGTGATATCTTATGATAAGTTTCTTTCCCTGTGTGACTTCTTTCCCTTAGAATCATCGTACCTGAATCCACTCATTTTGCTGCTACTGGTCTTATGACATTGATTTCGTGGCTGAGGGATATTCCATCGTACGTAAGTTCCACAATGTTTGGAACCATTTTTATATTTCCTGGGATATTTCAGGTGTACCCAGGTTGAGGTTCTTGTAAGCAGTGCAGCCCTCAATTTGGGGGTGGCTCTGTCTTATGGATTTTCAGTTTTCCCAAGGTATATTCCCTAGACTGGAAGTGCCCTTGGCTCTGTAGCTCTGTTGTTTACTTGTTTTAGGGAACACAATGCACTCCTCCAGTGAGGCGGTTGGCAACTTACATCCCGCCCATCAGCATAACAAGGCTCCCTGTTCTCCAGGGCCTGTCTTGCCTTTCTGGTTTTTACACATTTTGTGGATGTCCCTTTTGACCGGTGGGAAGTGATACTTCTTTGTAGTGCAGATTTGCATTGCCCGCTTGCTTGCTTGGCCAAAAAGGGCGTATGCGTTTTCTCCTGAATATATTCAGGAGAAAACGCATACGCCCTTTTTGGCCAAGTGCATCATTGTCGAAGTTGTGCCCCTCTTCCTGTGCTTTACAGGCGATTCTAACGTACCTCTTGAAATCTGTTTCCTGCTATTCTGCCTCGCATTCAAGTCCGCCTCGTTGCCTTCCCTCAACAGATTTTTGGACGATAGTTGGCCTTGATTACTCTGCCAGTTTGTGAATTGCTGTGCCCCTGAGCTCCATTTTTCAACTCGTTTTTTGTGAGCTGAACGCAAGTCCAAACATTTGGTTCAGGACCTATACTGGTTCCCGGTGGGTGGCTGAGACTTTGGTGAATTCTTCTTCCTGCCGGGAAATTAGAGTGACATGTGCCCATCCAAATGCCTAACAGCTACTCTCTCATTGGTTCTCCCTCTTCCCTTTCCTCCTCTGCCAAATGGGCAACCTGTGTGAACCAGGAGCTTAAAGGGGCTGTCTCTCCAAGTTGGGAGATTGATAGTAAAGCTGTTGGAAAGTCAAACCGGAGCACCAGGAGAGGGACTCTTCGTTGAGTTTTAGAAACCTGTCGTATTCACAGTGTGTCCATTCTCTAGGTTTCCCGTACATGTTATAGCTGTAGTAATATTCCCTTCAACCTGGAGAGGTGGGACCCATGGAATGGTTGCCATGCATTATTGCTTTAAAGGGTCTGCATTTGCTCACCCAATCTCACCAATCCTCTCAGTCCCAAGTGTCCAGCCTCATGCCACATCCAGCTGTCATCGTAGATAGGGTCATTCCAGGTTGCATCAGAGACCCTGAAGGAATTGTAAAGAATTTCCCTGTTTCTTTGTTCTGTTTTTGAAATTCCTTTTTAGAGTGGGTTTGAGCTGATTCTCGCTGCCATGTTTATGCCAGTCTAGACACACTTGATTCCCTTACGGAGACATATCAATACATAGGTTTTAAGATTCTTACTAGTCAGATCTATTCCTCTGCGGGAAATATGGGGTTTTGAGTCCCTTTCACTGAGGAAGGTGTAGGTCTTGTCTATTCCATAGTTGGTTTTTGGAACAGTACCTGTGCTTATATCAAACTCTGGTTTGATGCATCACCCCACCTCTCCTTCCCCCTTAAGCAGGCATAAGAGTGTTTTCTAAATGTGAGACTCTGTTCTCTTTGCTAACTCAGTTCATGTGTAGCCATGTTTACAGGATCTTCCTAAGTGATATCTTATGATAAGTTTCTTTTCCTATGTGACTTCTTTCCCTTAGAATCATCGTACCTGAATCCACTCATTTTGCTGCTACTGGTCTTATGACATTGATTTCGTGGCTGAGGGATATTCCATCGTACGTAAGTTCCACAATGTTTGGAACCATTTTTATATTTCCTGGGATATTTCAGGTGTACCCAGGTTGAGGTTCTTGTAAGCAGTGCAGCCCTCAATTTGGGGGTGGCTCTGTCTTATGGATTTTCAGTTTTCCCAAGGTATATTCCCTAGACTGGAAGTGCCCTTGGCTCTGTAGCTCTGTTGTTTACTTGTTTTAGGGAACACAATGCACTCCTCCAGTGAGGCGGTTGGCAACTTACATCCCGCCCATCAGCATAACAAGGCTCCCTGTTCTCCAGGGCCTGTCTTGCCTTTCTGGTTTTTACACATTTTGTGGATGTCCCTTTTGACCGGTGGGAAGTGATACTTCTTTGTAGTGCAGATTTGCATTGCCCGCTTGCTTGCTTGGCCAAAAAGGGCGTATGCGTTTTCTCCTGAATATATTCAGGAGAAAACGCATACGCCCTTTTTGGCCAAATGCATCATTGTCGAAGTTGTGCCCCTCTTCCTGTGCTTTACAGGCGATTCTAACGTACCTCTTGAAATCTGTTTCCTGCTATTCTGCCTCGCATTCAAGTCCGCCTCCTTGCCTTCCCTCAACAGATTTTTGGACGATAGTTGGCCTTGATTACTCTGCCAGTTTGTGAATTGCTGTGCCCCTGAGCTCCATTTTTCAACTCGTTTTTTGTGAGCTGAACGCAAGTCCAAACATTTGGTTCAGGACCTATACTGGTTCCCGGTGGGTGGCTGAGACTTTGGTGAATTCTTCTTCCTGCCGGGAAATTAGAGTGACATGTGCCCATCCAAATGCCTAACAGCTACTCTCTCATTGGTTCTCCCTCTTCCCTTTCCTCCTCTGCCAAATGGGCAACCTGTGTGAACCAGGAGCTTAAAGGGGCTGTCTCTCCAAGTTGGGAGATTGATAGTAAAGCTGTTGGAAAGTCAAACCGGAGCACCAGGAGAGGGACTCTTCGTTGAGTTTTAGAAACCTGTCGTATTCACAGTGTGTCCATTCTCTAGGTTTCCCGTACATGTTATAGCTGTAGTAATATTCCCTTCAACCTGGAGAGGTGGGACCCATGGAATGGTTGCCATGCATTATTGCTTTAAAGGGTCTGCATTTGCTCACCCAATCTCACCAATCCTCTCAGTCCCAAGTGTCCAGCCTCATGCCACATCCAGCTGTCATCGTAGATAGGGTCATTCCAGGTTGCATCAGAGACCCTGAAGGAATTGTAAAGAATTTCCCTGTTTCTTTGTTCTGTTTTTGAAATTCCTTTTTAGAGTGGGTTTGAGCTGATTCTCGCTGCCATGTTTATGCCAGTCTAGACACACTTGATTCCCTTACGGAGACATATCAATACATAGGTTTTAAGATTCTTACTAGTCAGATCTATTCCTCTGCGGGAAATATGGGGTTTTGAGTCCCTTTCACTGAGGAAGGTGTAGGTCTTGTCTATTCCATAGTTGGTTTTTGGAACAGTACCTGTGCTTATATCAAACTCTGGTTTGATGCATCACCCCACCTCTCCTTCCCCCTTAAGCAGGCATAAGAGTGTTTTCTAAATGTGAGACTCTGTTCTCTTTGCTAACTCAGTTCATGTGTAGCCATGTTTACAGGATCTTCCTAAGTGATATCTTATGATAAGTTTCTTTTCCTGTGTGACTTCTTTCCCTTAGAATCATCGTACCTGAATCCACTCATTTTGCTGCTACTGGTCTTATGACATTGATTTCGTGGCTGAGGGATATTCCATCGTATGTAAGTTCCACAATGTTTGGAACCATTTTTATATTTCCTGGGATATTTCAGGTGTACCCAGGTTGAGGTTCTTGTAAGCAGTGCAGCCCTCAATTTGGGGGTGGCTCTGTCTTATGGATTTTCAGTTTTCCCAAGGTATATTCCCTAGACTGGAAGTGCCCTTGGCTCTGTAGCTCTGTTGTTTACTTGTTTTAGGGAACACAATGCACTCCTCCAGTGAGGCGGTTGGCAACTTACATCCCGCCCATCAGCATAACAAGGCTCCCTGTTCTCCAGGGCCTGTCTTGCCTTTCTGGTTTTTACACATTTTGTGGATGTCCCTTTTGACCGGTGGGAAGTGATACTTCTTTGTAGTGCAGATTTGCATTGCCCGCTTGCTTGCTTGGCCAAAAAGGGCGTATGCGTTTTCTCCTGAATATATTCAGGAGAAAACGCATACGCCCTTTTTGGCCAAGTGCATCATTGTCGAAGTTGTGCCCCTCTTCCTGTGCTTTACAGGCGATTCTAACGTACCTCTTGAAATCTGTTTCCTGCTATTCTGCCTCGCATTCAAGTCCGCCTCGTTGCCTTCCCTCAACAGATTTTTGGACGATAGTTGGCCTTGATTACTCTGCCAGTTTGTGAATTGCTGTGCCCCTGAGCTCCATTTTTCAACTCGTTTTTTGTGAGCTGAACGCAAGTCCAAACATTTGGTTCAGGACCTATACTGGTTCCCGGTGGGTGGCTGAGACTTTGGTGAATTCTTCTTCCTGCCGGGAAATTAGAGTGACATGTGCCCATCCAAATGCCTAACAGCTACTCTCTCATTGGTTCTCCCTCTTCCCTTTCCTCCTCTGCCAAATGGGCAACCTGTGTGAACCAGGAGCTTAAAGGGGCTGTCTCTCCAAGTTGGGAGATTGATAGTAAAGCTGTTGGAAAGTCAAACCGGAGCACCAGGAGAGGGACTCTTCGTTGAGTTTTAGAAACCTGTCGTATTCACAGTGTGTCCATTCTCTAGGTTTCCCGTACATGTTATAGCTGTAGTAATATTCCCTTCAACCTGGAGAGGTGGGACCCATGGAATGGTTGCCATGCATTATTGCTTTAAAGGGTCTGCATTTGCTCACCCAATCTCACCAATCCTCTCAGTCCCAAGTGTCCAGCCTCATGCCACATCCAGCTGTCATCGTAGATAGGGTCATTCCAGGTTGCATCAGAGACCCTGAAGGAATTGTAAAGAATTTCCCTGTTTCTTTGTTCTGTTTTTGAAATTCCTTTTTAGAGTGGGTTTGAGCTGATTCTCGCTGCCATGTTTATGCCAGTCTAGACACACTTGATTCCCTTACGGAGACATATCAATACATAGGTTTTAAGATTCTTACTAGTCAGATCTATTCCTCTGCGGGAAATATGGGGTTTTGAGTCCCTTTCACTGAGGAAGGTGTAGGTCTTGTCTATTCCATAGTTGGTTTTTGGAACAGTACCTGTGCTTATATCAAACTCTGGTTTGATGCATCACCCCACCTCTCCTTCCCCCTTAAGCAGGCATAAGAGTGTTTTCTAAATGTGAGACTCTGTTCTCTTTGCTAACTCAGTTCATGTGTAGCCATGTTTACAGGATCTTCCTAAGTGATATCTTATGATAAGTTTCTTTTCCTGTGTGACTTCTTTCCCTTAGAATCATCGTACCTGAATCCACTCATTTTGCTGCTACTGGTCTTATGACATTGATTTCGTGGCTGAGGGATATTCCATCGTACGTAAGTTCCACAATGTTTGGAACCATTTTTATATTTCCTGGGATATTTCAGGTGTACCCAGGTTGAGGTTCTTGTAAGCAGTGCAGCCCTCAATTTGGGGGTGGCTCTGTCTTATGGATTTTCAGTTTTCCCAAGGTATATTCCCTAGACTGGAAGTGCCCTTGGCTCTGTAGCTCTGTTGTTTACTTGTTTTAGGGAACACAATGCACTCCTCCAGTGAGGCGGTTGGCAACTTACATCCCGCCCATCAGCATAACAAGGCTCCCTGTTCTCCAGGGCCTGTCTTGCCTTTCTGGTTTTTACACATTTTGTGGATGTCCCTTTTGACCGGTGGGAAGTGATACTTCTTTGTAGTGCAGATTTGCATTGCCCGCTTGCTTGCTTGGCCAAAAAGGGCATATGCGTTTTCTCCTGAATATATTCAGGAGAAAACGCATACGCCCTTTTTGGCCAAGTGCATCATTGTCGAAGTTGTGCCCCTCTTCCTGTGCTTTACAGGCGATTCTAACGTACCTCTTGAAATCTGTTTCCTGCTATTCTGCCTCGCATTCAAGTCCGCCTCCTTGCCTTCCCTCAACAGATTTTTGGACGATAGTTGGCCTTGATTACTCTGCCAGTTTGTGAATTGCTGTGCCCCTGAGCTCCATTTTTCAACTCGTTTTTTGTGAGCTGAACGCAAGTCCAAACATTTGGTTCAGGACCTATACTGGTTCCCGGTGGGTGGCTGAGACTTTGGTGAATTCTTCTTCCTGCCGGGAAATTAGAGTGACATGTGCCCATCCAAATGCCTAACAGCTACTCTCTCATTGGTTCTCCCTCTTCCCTTTCCTCCTCTGCCAAATGGGCAACCTGTGTGAACCAGGAGCTTAAAGGGGCTGTCTCTCCAAGTTGGGAGATTGATAGTAAAGCTGTTGGAAAGTCAAACCGGAGCACCAGGAGAGGGACTCTTCGTTGAGTTTTAGAAACCTGTCGTATTCACAGTGTGTCCATTCTCTAGGTTTCCCGTACATGTTATAGCTGTAGTAATATTCCCTTCAACCTGGAGAGGTGGGACCCATGGAATGGTTGCCATGCATTATTGCTTTAAAGGGTCTGCATTTGCTCACCCAATCTCACCAATCCTCTCAGTCCCAAGTGTCCAGCCTCATGCCACATCCAGCTGTCATCGTAGATAGGGTCATTCCAGGTTGCATCAGAGACCCTGAAGGAATTGTAAAGAATTTCCCTGTTTCTTTGTTCTGTTTTTGAAATTCCTTTTTAGAGTGGGTTTGAGCTGATTCTCGCTGCCATGTTTATGCCAGTCTAGACACACTTGATTCCCTTACGGAGACATATCAATACATAGGTTTTAAGATTCTTACTAGTCAGATCTATTCCTCTGCGGGAAATATGGGGTTTTGAGTCCCTTTCACTGAGGAAGGTGTAGGTCTTGTCTATTCCATAGTTGGTTTTTGGAACAGTACCTGTGCTTATATCAAACTCTGGTTTGATGCATCACCCCACCTCTCCTTCCCCCTTAAGCAGGCATAAGAGTGTTTTCTAAATGTGAGACTCTGTTCTCTTTGCTAACTCAGTTCATGTGTAGCCATGTTTACAGGATCTTCCTAAGTGATATCTTATGATAAGTTTCTTTTCCTGTGTGACTTCTTTCCCTTAGAATCATCGTACCTGAATCCACTCATTTTGCTGCTACTGGTCTTATGACATTGATTTCGTGGCTGAGGGATATTCCATCGTACGTAAGTTCCACAATGTTTGGAACCATTTTTATATTTCCTGGGATATTTCAGGTGTACCCAGGTTGAGGTTCTTGTAAGCAGTGCAGCCCTCAATTTGGGGGTGGCTCTGTCTTATGGATTTTCAGTTTTCCCAAGGTATATTCCCTAGACTGGAAGTGCCCTTGGCTCTGTAGCTCTGTTGTTTACTTGTTTTAGGGAACACAATGCACTCCTCCAGTGAGGCGGTTGGCAACTTACATCCCGCCCATCAGCATAACAAGGCTCCCTGTTCTCCAGGGCCTGTCTTGCCTTTCTGGTTTTTACACATTTTGTGGATGTCCCTTTTGACCGGTGGGAAGTGATACTTCTTTGTAGTGCAGATTTGCATTGCCCGCTTGCTTGCTTGGCCAAAAAGGGCGTATGCGTTTTCTCCTGAATATATTCAGGAGAAAACGCATACGCCCTTTTTGGCCAAGTGCATCATTGTCGAAGTTGTGCCCCTCTTCCTGTGCTTTACAGGCGATTCTAACGTACCTCTTGAAATCTGTTTCCTGCTATTCTGCCTCGCATTCAAGTCCGCCTCGTTGCCTTCCCTCAACAGATTTTTGGACGATAGTTGGCCTTGATTACTCTGCCAGTTTGTGAATTGCTGTGCCCCTGAGCTCCATTTTTCAACTCGTTTTTTGTGAGCTGAACGCAAGTCCAAACATTTGGTTCAGGACCTATACTGGTTCCCGGTGGGTGGCTGAGACTTTGGTGAATTCTTCTTCCTGCCGGGAAATTAGAGTGACATGTGCCCATCCAAATGCCTAACAGCTACTCTCTCATTGGTTCTCCCTCTTCCCTTTCCTCCTCTGCCAAATGGGCAACCTGTGTGAACCAGGAGCTTAAAGGGGCTGTCTCTCCAAGTTGGGAGATTGATAGTAAAGCTGTTGGAAAGTCAAACCGGAGCACCAGGAGAGGGACTCTTCGTTGAGTTTTAGAAACCTGTCGTATTCACAGTGTGTCCATTCTCTAGGTTTCCCGTACATGTTATAGCTGTAGTAATATTCCCTTCAACCTGGAGAGGTGGGACCCATGGAATGGTTGCCATGCATTATTGCTTTAAAGGGTCTGCATTTGCTCACCCAATCTCACCAATCCTCTCAGTCCCAAGTGTCCAGCCTCATGCCACATCCAGCTGTCATCGTAGATAGGGTCATTCCAGGTTGCATCAGAGACCCTGAAGGAATTGTAAAGAATTTCCCTGTTTCTTTGTTCTGTTTTTGAAATTCCTTTTTAGAGTGGGTTTGAGCTGATTCTCGCTGCCATGTTTATGCCAGTCTAGACACACTTGATTCCCTTACGGAGACATATCAATACATAGGTTTTAAGATTCTTACTAGTCAGATCTATTCCTCTGCGGGAAATATGGGGTTTTGAGTCCCTTTCACTGAGGAAGGTGTAGGTCTTGTCTATTCCATAGTTGGTTTTTGGAACAGTACCTGTGCTTATATCAAACTCTGGTTTGATGCATCACCCCACCTCTCCTTCCCCCTTAAGCAGGCATAAGAGTGTTTTCTAAATGTGAGACTCTGTTCTCTTTGCTAACTCAGTTCATGTGTAGCCATGTTTACAGGATCTTCCTAAGTGATATCTTATGATAAGTTTCTTTTCCTGTGTGACTTCTTTCCCTTAGAATCATCGTACCTGAATCCACTCATTTTGCTGCTACTGGTCTTATGACATTGATTTCGTGGCTGAGGGATATTCCATCGTACGTAAGTTCCACAATGTTTGGAACCATTTTTATATTTCCTGGGATATTTCAGGTGTACCCAGGTTGAGGTTCTTGTAAGCAGTGCAGCCCTCAATTTGGGGGTGGCTCTGTCTTATGGATTTTCAGTTTTCCCAAGGTATATTCCCTAGACTGGAAGTGCCCTTGGCTCTGTAGCTCTGTTGTTTACTTGTTTTAGGGAACACAATGCACTCCTCCAGTGAGGCGGTTGGCAACTTACATCCCGCCCATCAGCATAACAAGGCTCCCTGTTCTCCAGGGCCTGTCTTGCCTTTCTGGTTTTTACACATTTTGTGGATGTCCCTTTTGACCGGTGGGAAGTGATACTTCTTTGTAGTGCAGATTTGCATTGCCCGCTTGCTTGCTTGGCCAAAAAGGGCGTATGCGTTTTCTCCTGAATATATTCAGGAGAAAACGCATACGCCCTTTTTGGCCAAGTGCATCATTGTCGAAGTTGTGCCCCTCTTCCTGTGCTTTACAGGCGATTCTAACGTACCTCTTGAAATCTGTTTCCTGCTATTCTGCCTCGCATTCAAGTCCGCCTCGTTGCCTTCCCTCAACAGATTTTTGGACGATAGTTGGCCTTGATTACTCTGCCAGTTTGTGAATTGCTGTGCCCCTGAGCTCCATTTTTCAACTCGTTTTTTGTGAGCTGAACGCAAGTCCAAACATTTGGTTCAGGACCTATACTGGTTCCCGGTGGGTGGCTGAGACTTTGGTGAATTCTTCTTCCTGCCGGGAAATTAGAGTGACATGTGCCCATCCAAATGCCTAACAGCTACTCTCTCATTGGTTCTCCCTCTTCCCTTTCCTCCTCTGCCAAATGGGCAACCTGTGTGAACCAGGAGCTTAAAGGGGCTGTCTCTCCAAGTTGGGAGATTGATAGTAAAGCTGTTGGAAAGTCAAACCGGAGCACCAGGAGAGGGACTCTTCGTTGAGTTTTAGAAACCTGTCGTATTCACAGTGTGTCCATTCTCTAGGTTTCCCGTACATGTTATAGCTGTAGTAATATTCCCTTCAACCTGGAGAGGTGGGACCCATGGAATGGTTGCCATGCATTATTGCTTTAAAGGGTCTGCATTTGCTCACCCAATCTCACCAATCCTCTCAGTCCCAAGTGTCCAGCCTCATGCCACATCCAGCTGTCATCGTAGATAGGGTCATTCCAGGTTGCATCAGAGACCCTGAAGGAATTGTAAAGAATTTCCCTGTTTCTTTGTTCTGTTTTTGAAATTCCTTTTTAGAGTGGGTTTGAGCTGATTCTCGCTGCCATGTTTATGCCAGTCTAGACACACTTGATTCCCTTACGGAGACATATCAATACATAGGTTTTAAGATTCTTACTAGTCAGATCTATTCCTCTGCGGGAAATATGGGGTTTTGAGTCCCTTTCACTGAGGAAGGTGTAGGTCTTGTCTATTCCATAGTTGGTTTTTGGAACAGTACCTGTGCTTATATCAAACTCTGGTTTGATGCATCACCCCACCTCTCCTTCCCCCTTAAGCAGGCATAAGAGTGTTTTCTAAATGTGAGACTCTGTTCTCTTTGCTAACTCAGTTCATGTGTAGCCATGTTTACAGGATCTTCCTAAGTGATATCTTATGATAAGTTTCTTTTCCTGTGTGACTTCTTTCCCTTAGAATCATCGTACCTGAATCCACTCATTTTGCTGCTACTGGTCTTATGACATTGATTTCGTGGCTGAGGGATATTCCATCGTACGTAAGTTCCACAATGTTTGGAACCATTTTTATATTTCCTGGGATATTTCAGGTGTACCCAGGTTGAGGTTCTTGTAAGCAGTGCAGCCCTCAATTTGGGGGTGGCTCTGTCTTATGGATTTTCAGTTTTCCCAAGGTATATTCCCTAGACTGGAAGTGCCCTTGGCTCTGTAGCTCTGTTGTTTACTTGTTTTAGGGAACACAATGCACTCCTCCAGTGAGGCGGTTGGCAACTTACATCCCGCCCATCAGCATAACAAGGCTCCCTGTTCTCCAGGGCCTGTCTTGCCTTTCTGGTTTTTACACATTTTGTGGATGTCCCTTTTGACCGGTGGGAAGTGATACTTCTTTGTAGTGCAGATTTGCATTGCCCGCTTGCTTGCTTGGCCAAAAAGGGCGTATGCGTTTTCTCCTGAATATATTCAGGAGAAAACGCATACGCCCTTTTTGGCCAAGTGCATCATTGTCGAAGTTGTGCCCCTCTTCCTGTGCTTTACAGGCGATTCTAACGTACCTCTTGAAATCTGTTTCCTGCTATTCTGCCTCGCATTCAAGTCCGCCTCGTTGCCTTCCCTCAACAGATTTTTGGACGATAGTTGGCCTTGATTACTCTGCCAGTTTGTGAATTGCTGTGCCCCTGAGCTCCATTTTTCAACTCGTTTTTTGTGAGCTGAACGCAAGTCCAAACATTTGGTTCAGGACCTATACTGGTTCCCGGTGGGTGGCTGAGACTTTGGTGAATTCTTCTTCCTGCCGGGAAATTAGAGTGACATGTGCCCATCCAAATGCCTAACAGCTACTCTCTCATTGGTTCTCCCTCTTCCCTTTCCTCCTCTGCCAAATGGGCAACGTGTGTGAACCAGGAGCTTAAAGGGGCTGTCTCTCCAAGTTGGGAGATTGATAGTAAAGCTGTTGGAAAGTCAAACCGGAGCACCAGGAGAGGGACTCTTCGTTGAGTTTTAGAAACCTGTCGTATTCACAGTGTGTCCATTCTCTAGGTTTCCCGTACATGTTATAGCTGTAGTAATATTCCCTTCAACCTGGAGAGGTGGGACCCATGGAATGGTTGCCATGCATTATTGCTTTAAAGGGTCTGCATTTGCTCACCCAATCTCACCAATCCTCTCAGTCCCAAGTGTCCAGCCTCATGCCACATCCAGCTGTCATCGTAGATAGGGTCATTCCAGGTTGCATCAGAGACCCTGAAGGAATTGTAAAGAATTTCCCTGTTTCTTTGTTCTGTTTTTGAAATTCCTTTTTAGAGTGGGTTTGAGCTGATTCTCGCTGCCATGTTTATGCCAGTCTAGACACACTTGATTCCCTTACGGAGACATATCAATACATAGGTTTTAAGATTCTTACTAGTCAGATCTATTCCTCTGCGGGAAATATGGGGTTTTGAGTCCCTTTCACTGAGGAAGGTGTAGGTCTTGTCTATTCCATAGTTGGTTTTTGGAACAGTACCTGTGCTTATATCAAACTCTGGTTTGATGCATCACCCCACCTCTCCTTCCCCCTTAAGCAGGCATAAGAGTGTTTTCTAAATGTGAGACTCTGTTCTCTTTGCTAACTCAGTTCATGTGTAGCCATGTTTACAGGATCTTCCTAAGTGATATCTTATGATAAGTTTCTTTTCCTGTGTGACTTCTTTCCCTTAGAATCATCGTACCTGAATCCACTCATTTTGCTGCTACTGGTCTTATGACATTGATTTCGTGGCTGAGGGATATTCCATCGTACGTAAGTTCCACAATGTTTGGAACCATTTTTATATTTCCTGGGATATTTCAGGTGTACCCAGGTTGAGGTTCTTGTAAGCAGTGCAGCCCTCAATTTGGGGGTGGCTCTGTCTTATGGATTTTCAGTTTTCCCAAGGTATATTCCCTAGACTGGAAGTGCCCTTGGCTCTGTAGCTCTGTTGTTTACTTGTTTTAGGGAACACAATGCACTCCTCCAGTGAGGCGGTTGGCAACTTACATCCCGCCCATCAGCATAACAAGGCTCCCTGTTCTCCAGGGCCTGTCTTGCCTTTCTGGTTTTTACACATTTTGTGGATGTCCCTTTTGACCGGTGGGAAGTGATACTTCTTTGTAGTGCAGATTTGCATTGCCCGCTTGCTTGCTTGGCCAAAAAGGGCGTATGCGTTTTCTCCTGAATATATTCAGGAGAAAACGCATACGCCCTTTTTGGCCAAGTGCATCATTGTCGAAGTTGTGCCCCTCTTCCTGTGCTTTACAGGCGATTCTAACGTACCTCTTGAAATCTGTTTCCTGCTATTCTGCCTCGCATTCAAGTCCGCCTCGTTGCCTTCCCTCAACAGATTTTTGGACGATAGTTGGCCTTGATTACTCTGCCAGTTTGTGAATTGCTGTGCCCCTGAGCTCCATTTTTCAACTCGTTTTTTGTGAGCTGAACGCAAGTCCAAACATTTGGTTCAGGACCTATACTGGTTCCCGGTGGGTGGCTGAGACTTTGGTGAATTCTTCTTCCTGCCGGGAAATTAGAGTGACATGTGCCCATCCAAATGCCTAACAGCTACTCTCTCATTGGTTCTCCCTCTTCCCTTTCCTCCTCTGCCAAATGGGCAACCTGTGTGAACCAGGAGCTTAAAGGGGCTGTCTCTCCAAGTTGGGAGATTGATAGTAAAGCTGTTGGAAAGTCAAACCGGAGCACCAGGAGAGGGACTCTTCGTTGAGTTTTAGAAACCTGTCGTATTCACAGTGTGTCCATTCTCTAGGTTTCCCGTACATGTTATAGCTGTAGTAATATTCCCTTCAACCTGGAGAGGTGGGACCCATGGAATGGTTGCCATGCATTATTGCTTTAAAGGGTCTGCATTTGCTCACCCAATCTCACCAATCCTCTCAGTCCCAAGTGTCCAGCCTCATGCCACATCCAGCTGTCATCGTAGATAGGGTCATTCCAGGTTGCATCAGAGACCCTGAAGGAATTGTAAAGAATTTCCCTGTTTCTTTGTTCTGTTTTTGAAATTCCTTTTTAGAGTGGGTTTGAGCTGATTCTCGCTGCCATGTTTATGCCAGTCTAGACACACTTGATTCCCTTACGGAGACATATCAATACATAGGTTTTAAGATTCTTACTAGTCAGATCTATTCCTCTGCGGGAAATATGGGGTTTTGAGTCCCTTTCACTGAGGAAGGTGTAGGTCTTGTCTATTCCATAGTTGGTTTTTGGAACAGTACCTGTGCTTATATCAAACTCTGGTTTGATGCATCACCCCACCTCTCCTTCCCCCTTAAGCAGGCATAAGAGTGTTTTCTAAATGTGAGACTCTGTTCTCTTTGCTAACTCAGTTCATGTGTAGCCATGTTTACAGGATCTTCCTAAGTGATATCTTATGATAAGTTTCTTTTCCTGTGTGACTTCTTTCCCTTAGAATCATCGTACCTGAATCCACTCATTTTGCTGCTACTGGTCTTATGACATTGATTTCGTGGCTGAGGGATATTCCATCGTACGTAAGTTCCACAATGTTTGGAACCATTTTTATATTTCCTGGGATATTTCAGGTGTACCCAGGTTGAGGTTCTTGTAAGCAGTGCAGCCCTCAATTTGGGGGTGGCTCTGTCTTATGGATTTTCAGTTTTCCCAAGGTATATTCCCTAGACTGGAAGTGCCCTTGGCTCTGTAGCTCTGTTGTTTACTTGTTTTAGGGAACACAATGCACTCCTCCAGTGAGGCGGTTGGCAACTTACATCCCGCCCATCAGCATAACAAGGCTCCCTGTTCTCCAGGGCCTGTCTTGCCTTTCTGGTTTTTACACATTTTGTGGATGTCCCTTTTGACCGGTGGGAAGTGATACTTCTTTGTAGTGCAGATTTGCATTGCCCGCTTGCTTGCTTGGCCAAAAAGGGCGTATGCGTTTTCTCCTGAATATATTCAGGAGAAAACGCATACGCCCTTTTTGGCCAAGTGCATCATTGTCGAAGTTGTGCCCCTCTTCCTGTGCTTTACAGGCGATTCTAACGTACCTCTTGAAATCTGTTTCCTGCTATTCTGCCTCGCATTCAAGTCCGCCTCCTTGCCTTCCCTCAACAGATTTTTGGACGATAGTTGGCCTTGATTACTCTGCCAGTTTGTGAATTGCTGTGCCCCTGAGCTCCATTTTTCAACTCGTTTTTTGTGAGCTGAACGCAAGTCCAAACATTTGGTTCAGGACCTATACTGGTTCCCGGTGGGTGGCTGAGACTTTGGTGAATTCTTCTTCCTGCCGGGAAATTAGAGTGACATGTGCCCATCCAAATGCCTAACAGCTACTCTCTCATTGGTTCTCCCTCTTCCCTTTCCTCCTCTGCCAAATGGGCAACGTGTGTGAACCAGGAGCTTAAAGGGGCTGTCTCTCCAAGTTGGGAGATTGATAGTAAAGCTGTTGGAAAGTCAAACCGGAGCACCAGGAGAGGGACTCTTCGTTGAGTTTTAGAAACCTGTCGTATTCACAGTGTGTCCATTCTCTAGGTTTCCCGTACATGTTATAGCTGTAGTAATATTCCCTTCAACCTGGAGAGGTGGGACCCATGGAATGGTTGCCATGCATTATTGCTTTAAAGGGTCTGCATTTGCTCACCCAATCTCACCAATCCTCTCAGTCCCAAGTGTCCAGCCTCATGCCACATCCAGCTGTCATCGTAGATAGGGTCATTCCAGGTTGCATCAGAGACCCTGAAGGAATTGTAAAGAATTTCCCTGTTTCTTTGTTCTGTTTTTGAAATTCCTTTTTAGAGTGGGTTTGAGCTGATTCTCGCTGCCATGTTTATGCCAGTCTAGACACACTTGATTCCCTTACGGAGACATATCAATACATAGGTTTTAAGATTCTTACTAGTCAGATCTATTCCTCTGCGGGAAATATGGGGTTTTGAGTCCCTTTCACTGAGGAAGGTGTAGGTCTTGTCTATTCCATAGTTGGTTTTTGGAACAGTACCTGTGCTTATATCAAACTCTGGTTTGATGCATCACCCCACCTCTCCTTCCCCCTTAAGCAGGCATAAGAGTGTTTTCTAAATGTGAGACTCTGTTCTCTTTGCTAACTCAGTTCATGTGTAGCCATGTTTACAGGATCTTCCTAAGTGATATCTTATGATAAGTTTCTTTTCCTGTGTGACTTCTTTCCCTTAGAATCATCGTACCTGAATCCACTCATTTTGCTGCTACTGGTCTTATGACATTGATTTCGTGGCTGAGGGATATTCCATCGTACGTAAGTTCCACAATGTTTGGAACCATTTTTATATTTCCTGGGATATTTCAGGTGTACCCAGGTTGAGGTTCTTGTAAGCAGTGCAGCCCTCAATTTGGGGGTGGCTCTGTCTTATGGATTTTCAGTTTTCCCAAGGTATATTCCCTAGACTGGAAGTGCCCTTGGCTCTGTAGCTCTGTTGTTTACTTGTTTTAGGGAACACAATGCACTCCTCCAGTGAGGCGGTTGGCAACTTACATCCCGCCCATCAGCATAACAAGGCTCCCTGTTCTCCAGGGCCTGTCTTGCCTTTCTGGTTTTTACACATTTTGTGGATGTCCCTTTTGACCGGTGGGAAGTGATACTTCTTTGTAGTGCAGATTTGCATTGCCCGCTTGCTTGCTTGGCCAAAAAGGGCGTATGCGTTTTCTCCTGAATATATTCAGGAGAAAACGCATACGCCCTTTTTGGCCAAGTGCATCATTGTCGAAGTTGTGCCCCTCTTCCTGTGCTTTACAGGCGATTCTAACGTACCTCTTGAAATCTGTTTCCTGCTATTCTGCCTCGCATTCAAGTCCGCCTCGTTGCCTTCCCTCAACAGATTTTTGGACGATAGTTGGCCTTGATTACTCTGCCAGTTTGTGAATTGCTGTGCCCCTGAGCTCCATTTTTCAACTCGTTTTTTGTGAGCTGAACGCAAGTCCAAACATTTGGTTCAGGACCTATACTGGTTCCCGGTGGGTGGCTGAGACTTTGGTGAATTCTTCTTCCTGCCGGGAAATTAGAGTGACATGTGCCCATCCAAATGCCTAACAGCTACTCTCTCATTGGTTCTCCCTCTTCCCTTTCCTCCTCTGCCAAATGGGCAACCTGTGTGAACCAGGAGCTTAAAGGGGCTGTCTCTCCAAGTTGGGAGATTGATAGTAAAGCTGTTGGAAAGTCAAACCGGAGCACCAGGAGAGGGACTCTTCGTTGAGTTTTAGAAACCTGTCGTATTCACAGTGTGTCCATTCTCTAGGTTTCCCGTACATGTTATAGCTGTAGTAATATTCCCTTCAACCTGGAGAGGTGGGACCCATGGAATGGTTGCCATGCATTATTGCTTTAAAGGGTCTGCATTTGCTCACCCAATCTCACCAATCCTCTCAGTCCCAAGTGTCCAGCCTCATGCCACATCCAGCTGTCATCATAGATAGGGTCATTCCAGGTTGCATCAGAGACCCTGAAGGAATTGTAAAGAATTTCCCTGTTTCTTTGTTCTGTTTTTGAAATTCCTTTTTAGAGTGGGTTTGAGCTGATTCTCGCTGCCATGTTTATGCCAGTCTAGACACACTTGATTCCCTTACGGAGACATATCAATACATAGGTTTTAAGATTCTTACTAGTCAGATCTATTCCTCTGCGGGAAATATGGGGTTTTGAGTCCCTTTCACTGAGGAAGGTGTAGGTCTTGTCTATTCCATAGTTGGTTTTTGGAACAGTACCTGTGCTTATATCAAACTCTGGTTTGATGCATCACCCCACCTCTCCTTCCCCCTTAAGCAGGCATAAGAGTGTTTTCTAAATGTGAGACTCTGTTCTCTTTGCTAACTCAGTTCATGTGTAGCCATGTTTACAGGATCTTCCTAAGTGATATCTTATGATAAGTTTCTTTTCCTGTGTGACTTCTTTCCCTTAGAATCATCGTACCTGAATCCACTCATTTTGCTGCTACTGGTCTTATGACATTGATTTCGTGGCTGAGGGATATTCCATCGTACGTAAGTTCCACAATGTTTGGAACCATTTTTATATTTCCTGGGATATTTCAGGTGTACCCAGGTTGAGGTTCTTGTAAGCAGTGCAGCCCTCAATTTGGGGGTGGCTCTGTCTTATGGATTTTCAGTTTTCCCAAGGTATATTCCCTAGACTGGAAGTGCCCTTGGCTCTGTAGCTCTGTTGTTTACTTGTTTTAGGGAACACAATGCACTCCTCCAGTGAGGCGGTTGGCAACTTACATCCCGCCCATCAGCATAACAAGGCTCCCTGTTCTCCAGGGTCTGTCTTGCCTTTCTGGTTTTTACACATTTTGTGGATGTCCCTTTTGACCGGTGGGAAGTGATACTTCTTTGTAGTGCAGATTTGCATTGCCCGCTTGCTTGCTTGGCCAAAAAGGGCGTATGCGTTTTCTCCTGAATATATTCAGGAGAAAACGCATACGCCCTTTTTGGCCAAGTGCATCATTGTCGAAGTTGTGCCCCTCTTACTGTGCTTTACAGGCGATTCTAACGTACCTCTTGAAATCTGTTTCCTGCTATTCTGCCTCGCATTCAAGTCCGCCTCGTTGCCTTCCCTCAACAGATTTTTGGACGATAGTTGGCCTTGATTACTCTGCCAGTTTGTGAATTGCTGTGCCCCTGAGCTCCATTTTTCAACTCGTTTTTTGTGAGCTGAACGCAAGTCCAAACATTTGGTTCAGGACCTATACTGGTTCCCGGTGGGTGGCTGAGACTTTGGTGAATTCTTCTTCCTGCCGGGAAATTAGAGTGACATGTGCCCATCCAAATGCCTAACAGCTACTCTCTCATTGGTTCTCCCTCTTCCCTTTCCTCCTCTGCCAAATGGGCAACGTGTGTGAACCAGGAGCTTAAAGGGGCTGTCTCTCCAAGTTGGGAGATTGATAGTAAAGCTGTTGGAAAGTCAAACCGGAGCACCAGGAGAGGGACTCTTCGTTGAGTTTTAGAAACCTGTCGTATTCACAGTGTGTCCATTCTCTAGGTTTCCCGTACATGTTATAGCTGTAGTAATATTCCCTTCAACCTGGAGAGGTGGGACCCATGGAATGGTTGCCATGCATTATTGCTTTAAAGGGTCTGCATTTGCTCACCCAATCTCACCAATCCTCTCAGTCCCAAGTGTCCAGCCTCATGCCACATCCAGCTGTCATCGTAGATAGGGTCATTCCAGGTTGCATCAGAGACCCTGAAGGAATTGTAAAGAATTTCCCTGTTTCTTTGTTCTGTTTTTGAAATTCCTTTTTAGAGTGGGTTTGAGCTGATTCTCGCTGCCATGTTTATGCCAGTCTAGACACACTTGATTCCCTTACGGAGACATATCAATACATAGGTTTTAAGATTCTTACTAGTCAGATCTATTCCTCTGCGGGAAATATGGGGTTTTGAGTCCCTTTCACTGAGGAAGGTGTAGGTCTTGTCTATTCCATAGTTGGTTTTTGGAACAGTACCTGTGCTTATATCAAACTCTGGTTTGATGCATCACCCCACCTCTCCTTCCCCCTTAAGCAGGCATAAGAGTGTTTTCTAAATGTGAGACTCTGTTCTCTTTGCTAACTCAGTTCATGTGTAGCCATGTTTACAGGATCTTCCTAAGTGATATCTTATGATAAGTTTCTTTTCCTGTGTGACTTCTTTCCCTTAGAATCATCGTACCTGAATCCACTCATTTTGCTGCTACTGGTCTTATGACATTGATTTCGTGGCTGAGGGATATTCCATCGTACGTAAGTTCCACAATGTTTGGAACCATTTTTATATTTCCTGGGATATTTCAGGTGTACCCAGGTTGAGGTTCTTGTAAGCAGTGCAGCCCTCAATTTGGGGGTGGCTCTGTCTTATGGATTTTCAGTTTTCCCAAGGTATATTCCCTAGACTGGAAGTGCCCTTGGCTCTGTAGCTCTGTTGTTTACTTGTTTTAGGGAACACAATGCACTCCTCCAGTGAGGCGGTTGGCAACTTACATCCCGCCCATCAGCATAACAAGGCTCCCTGTTCTCCAGGGTCTGTCTTGCCTTTCTGGTTTTTACACATTTTGTGGATGTCCCTTTTGACCGGTGGGAAGTGATACTTCTTTGTAGTGCAGATTTGCATTGCCCGCTTGCTTGCTTGGCCAAAAAGGGCGTATGCGTTTTCTCCTGAATATATTCAGGAGAAAACGCATACGCCCTTTTTGGCCAAGTGCATCATTGTCGAAGTTGTGCCCCTCTTCCTGTGCTTTACAGGCGATTCTAACGTACCTCTTGAAATCTGTTTCCTGCTATTCTGCCTCGCATTCAAGTCCGCCTCGTTGCCTTCCCTCAACAGATTTTTGGACGATAGTTGGCCTTGATTACTCTGCCAGTTTGTGAATTGCTGTGCCCCTGAGCTCCATTTTTCAACTCGTTTTTTGTGAGCTGAACGCAAGTCCAAACATTTGGTTCAGGACCTATACTGGTTCCCGGTGGGTGGCTGAGACTTTGGTGAATTCTTCTTCCTGCCGGGAAATTAGAGTGACATGTGCCCATCCAAATGCCTAACAGCTACTCTCTCATTGGTTCTCCCTCTTCCCTTTCCTCCTCTGCCAAATGGGCAACCTGTGTGAACCAGGAGCTTAAAGGGGCTGTCTCTCCAAGTTGGGAGATTGATAGTAAAGCTGTTGGAAAGTCAAACCGGAGCACCAGGAGAGGGACTCTTCGTTGAGTTTTAGAAACCTGTCGTATTCACAGTGTGTCCATTCTCTAGGTTTCCCGTACATGTTATAGCTGTAGTAATATTCCCTTCAACCTGGAGAGGTGGGACCCATGGAATGGTTGCCATGCATTATTGCTTTAAAGGGTCTGCATTTGCTCACCCAATCTCACCAATCCTCTCAGTCCCAAGTGTCCAGCCTCATGCCACATCCAGCTGTCATCGTAGATAGGGTCATTCCAGGTTGCATCAGAGACCCTGAAGGAATTGTAAAGAATTTCCCTGTTTCTTTGTTCTGTTTTTGAAATTCCTTTTTAGAGTGGGTTTGAGCTGATTCTCGCTGCCATGTTTATGCCAGTCTAGACACACTTGATTCCCTTACGGAGACATATCAATACATAGGTTTTAAGATTCTTACTAGTCAGATCTATTCCTCTGCGGGAAATATGGGGTTTTGAGTCCCTTTCACTGAGGAAGGTGTAGGTCTTGTCTATTCCATAGTTGGTTTTTGGAACAGTACCTGTGCTTATATCAAACTCTGGTTTGATGCATCACCCCACCTCTCCTTCCCCCTTAAGCAGGCATAAGAGTGTTTTCTAAATGTGAGACTCTGTTCTCTTTGCTAACTCAGTTCATGTGTAGCCATGTTTACAGGATCTTCCTAAGTGATATCTTATGATAAGTTTCTTTTCCTGTGTGACTTCTTTCCCTTAGAATCATCGTACCTGAATCCACTCATTTTGCTGCTACTGGTCTTATGACATTGATTTCGTGGCTGAGGGATATTCCATCGTACGTAAGTTCCACAATGTTTGGAACCATTTTTATATTTCCTGGGATATTTCAGGTGTACCCAGGTTGAGGTTCTTGTAAGCAGTGCAGCCCTCAATTTGGGGGTGGCTCTGTCTTATGGATTTTCAGTTTTCCCAAGGTATATTCCCTAGACTGGAAGTGCCCTTGGCTCTGTAGCTCTGTTGTTTACTTGTTTTAGGGAACACAATGCACTCCTCCAGTGAGGCGGTTGGCAACTTACATCCCGCCCATCAGCATAACAAGGCTCCCTGTTCTCCAGGGCCTGTCTTGCCTTTCTGGTTTTTACACATTTTGTGGATGTCCCTTTTGACCGGTGGGAAGTGATACTTCTTTGTAGTGCAGATTTGCATTGCCCGCTTGCTTGCTTGGCCAAAAAGGGCGTATGCGTTTTCTCCTGAATATATTCAGGAGAAAACGCATACGCCCTTTTTGGCCAAGTGCATCATTGTCGAAGTTGTGCCCCTCTTCCTGTGCTTTACAGGCGATTCTAACGTACCTCTTGAAATCTGTTTCCTGCTATTCTGCCTCGCATTCAAGTCCGCCTCGTTGCCTTCCCTCAACAGATTTTTGGACGATAGTTGGCCTTGATTACTCTGCCAGTTTGTGAATTGCTGTGCCCCTGAGCTCCATTTTTCAACTCGTTTTTTGTGAGCTGAACGCAAGTCCAAACATTTGGTTCAGGACCTATACTGGTTCCCGGTGGGTGGCTGAGACTTTGGTGAATTCTTCTTCCTGCCGGGAAATTAGAGTGACATGTGCCCATCCAAATGCCTAACAGCTACTCTCTCATTGGTTCTCCCTCTTCCCTTTCCTCCTCTGCCAAATGGGCAACCTGTGTGAACCAGGAGCTTAAAGGGGCTGTCTCTCCAAGTTGGGAGATTGATAGTAAAGCTGTTGGAAAGTCAAACCGGAGCACCAGGAGAGGGACTCTTCGTTGAGTTTTAGAAACCTGTCGTATTCACAGTGTGTCCATTCTCTAGGTTTCCCGTACATGTTATAGCTGTAGTAATATTCCCTTCAACCTGGAGAGGTGGGACCCATGGAATGGTTGCCATGCATTATTGCTTTAAAGGGTCTGCATTTGCTCACCCAATCTCACCAATCCTCTCAGTCCCAAGTGTCCAGCCTCATGCCACATCCAGCTGTCATCGTAGATAGGGTCATTCCAGGTTGCATCAGAGACCCTGAAGGAATTGTAAAGAATTTCCCTGTTTCTTTGTTCTGTTTTTGAAATTCCTTTTTAGAGTGGGTTTGAGCTGATTCTCGCTGCCATGTTTATGCCAGTCTAGACACACTTGATTCCCTTACGGAGACATATCAATACATAGGTTTTAAGATTCTTACTAGTCAGATCTATTCCTCTGCGGGAAATATGGGGTTTTGAGTCCCTTTCACTGAGGAAGGTGTAGGTCTTGTCTATTCCATAGTTGGTTTTTGGAACAGTACCTGTGCTTATATCAAACTCTGGTTTGATGCATCACCCCACCTCTCCTTCCCCCTTAAGCAGGCATAAGAGTGTTTTCTAAATGTGAGACTCTGTTCTCTTTGCTAACTCAGTTCATGTGTAGCCATGTTTACAGGATCTTCCTAAGTGATATCTTATGATAAGTTTCTTTTCCTGTGTGACTTCTTTCCCTTAGAATCATCGTACCTGAATCCACTCATTTTGCTGCTACTGGTCTTATGACATTGATTTCGTGGCTGAGGGATATTCCATCGTACGTAAGTTCCACAATGTTTGGAACCATTTTTATATTTCCTGGGATATTTCAGGTGTACCCAGGTTGAGGTTCTTGTAAGCAGTGCAGCCCTCAATTTGGGGGTGGCTCTGTCTTATGGATTTTCAGTTTTCCCAAGGTATATTCCCTAGACTGGAAGTGCCCTTGGCTCTGTAGCTCTGTTGTTTACTTGTTTTAGGGAACACAATGCACTCCTCCAGTGAGGCGGTTGGCAACTTACATCCCGCCCATCAGCATAACAAGGCTCCCTGTTCTCCAGGGCCTGTCTTGCCTTTCTGGTTTTTACACATTTTGTGGATGTCCCTTTTGACCGGTGGGAAGTGATACTTCTTTGTAGTGCAGATTTGCATTGCCCGCTTGCTTGCTTGGCCAAAAAGGGCGTATGCGTTTTCTCCTGAATATATTCAGGAGAAAACGCATACGCCCTTTTTGGCCAAGTGCATCATTGTCGAAGTTGTGCCCCTCTTCCTGTGCTTTACAGGCGATTCTAACGTACCTCTTGAAATCTGTTTCCTGCTATTCTGCCTCGCATTCAAGTCCGCCTCGTTGCCTTCCCTCAACAGATTTTTGGACGATAGTTGGCCTTGATTACTCTGCCAGTTTGTGAATTGCTGTGCCCCTGAGCTCCATTTTTCAACTCGTTTTTTGTGAGCTGAACGCAAGTCCAAACATTTGGTTCAGGACCTATACTGGTTCCCGGTGGGTGGCTGAGACTTTGGTGAATTCTTCTTCCTGCCGGGAAATTAGAGTGACATGTGCCCATCCAAATGCCTAACAGCTACTCTCTCATTGGTTCTCCCTCTTCCCTTTCCTCCTCTGCCAAATGGGCAACCTGTGTGAACCAGGAGCTTAAAGGGGCTGTCTCTCCAAGTTGGGAGATTGATAGTAAAGCTGTTGGAAAGTCAAACCGGAGCACCAGGAGAGGGACTCTTCGTTGAGTTTTAGAAACCTGTCGTATTCACAGTGTGTCCATTCTCTAGGTTTCCCGTACATGTTATAGCTGTAGTAATATTCCCTTCAACCTGGAGAGGTGGGACCCATGGAATGGTTGCCATGCATTATTGCTTTAAAGGGTCTGCATTTGCTCACCCAATCTCACCAATCCTCTCAGTCCCAAGTGTCCAGCCTCATGCCACATCCAGCTGTCATCGTAGATAGGGTCATTCCAGGTTGCATCAGAGACCCTGAAGGAATTGTAAAGAATTTCCCTGTTTCTTTGTTCTGTTTTTGAAATTCCTTTTTAGAGTGGGTTTGAGCTGATTCTCGCTGCCATGTTTATGCCAGTCTAGACACACTTGATTCCCTTACGGAGACATATCAATACATAGGTTTTAAGATTCTTACTAGTCAGATCTATTCCTCTGCGGGAAATATGGGGTTTTGAGTCCCTTTCACTGAGGAAGGTGTAGGTCTTGTCTATTCCATAGTTGGTTTTTGGAACAGTACCTGTGCTTATATCAAACTCTGGTTTGATGCATCACCCCACCTCTCCTTCCCCCTTAAGCAGGCATAAGAGTGTTTTCTAAATGTGAGACTCTGTTCTCTTTGCTAACTCAGTTCATGTGTAGCCATGTTTACAGGATCTTCCTAAGTGATATCTTATGATAAGTTTCTTTTCCTGTGTGACTTCTTTCCCTTAGAATCATCGTACCTGAATCCACTCATTTTGCTGCTACTGGTCTTATGACATTGATTTCGTGGCTGAGGGATATTCCATCGTACGTAAGTTCCACAATGTTTGGAACCATTTTTATATTTCCTGGGATATTTCAGGTGTACCCAGGTTGAGGTTCTTGTAAGCAGTGCAGCCCTCAATTTGGGGGTGGCTCTGTCTTATGGATTTTCAGTTTTCCCAAGGTATATTCCCTAGACTGGAAGTGCCCTTGGCTCTGTAGCTCTGTTGTTTACTTGTTTTAGGGAACACAATGCACTCCTCCAGTGAGGCGGTTGGCAACTTACATCCCGCCCATCAGCATAACAAGGCTCCCTGTTCTCCAGGGCCTGTCTTGCCTTTCTGGTTTTTACACATTTTGTGGATGTCCCTTTTGACCGGTGGGAAGTGATACTTCTTTGTAGTGCAGATTTGCATTGCCCGCTTGCTTGCTTGGCCAAAAAGGGCGTATGCGTTTTCTCCTGAATATATTCAGGAGAAAACGCATACGCCCTTTTTGGCCAAGTGCATCATTGTCGAAGTTGTGCCCCTCTTCCTGTGCTTTACAGGCGATTCTAACGTACCTCTTGAAATCTGTTTCCTGCTATTCTGCCTCGCATTCAAGTCCGCCTCCTTGCCTTCCCTCAACAGATTTTTGGACGATAGTTGGCCTTGATTACTCTGCCAGTTTGTGAATTGCTGTGCCCCTGAGCTCCATTTTTCAACTCGTTTTTTGTGAGCTGAACGCAAGTCCAAACATTTGGTTCAGGACCTATACTGGTTCCCGGTGGGTGGCTGAGACTTTGGTGAATTCTTCTTCCTGCCGGGAAATTAGAGTGACATGTGCCCATCCAAATGCCTAACAGCTACTCTCTCATTGGTTCTCCCTCTTCCCTTTCCTCCTCTGCCAAATGGGCAACCTGTGTGAACCAGGAGCTTAAAGGGGCTGTCTCTCCAAGTTGGGAGATTGATAGTAAAGCTGTTGGAAAGTCAAACCGGAGCACCAGGAGAGGGACTCTTCGTTGAGTTTTAGAAACCTGTCGTATTCACAGTGTGTCCATTCTCTAGGTTTCCCGTACATGTTATAGCTGTAGTAATATTCCCTTCAACCTGGAGAGGTGGGACCCATGGAATGGTTGCCATGCATTATTGCTTTAAAGGGTCTGCATTTGCTCACCCAATCTCACCAATCCTCTCAGTCCCAAGTGTCCAGCCTCATGCCACATCCAGCTGTCATCGTAGATAGGGTCATTCCAGGTTGCATCAGAGACCCTGAAGGAATTGTAAAGAATTTCCCTGTTTCTTTGTTCTGTTTTTGAAATTCCTTTTTAGAGTGGGTTTGAGCTGATTCTCGCTGCCATGTTTATGCCAGTCTAGACACACTTGATTCCCTTACAGAGACATATCAATACATAGGTTTTAAGATTCTTACTAGTCAGATCTATTCCTCTGCGGGAAATATGGGGTTTTGAGTCCCTTTCACTGAGGAAGGTGTAGGTCTTGTCTATTCCATAGTTGGTTTTTGGAACAGTACCTGTGCTTATATCAAACTCTGGTTTGATGCATCACCCCACCTCTCCTTCCCCCTTAAGCAGGCATAAGAGTGTTTTCTAAATGTGAGACTCTGTTCTCTTTGCTAACTCAGTTCATGTGTAGCCATGTTTACAGGATCTTCCTAAGTGATATCTTATGATAAGTTTCTTTTCCTGTGTGACTTCTTTCCCTTAGAATCATCGTACCTGAATCCACTCATTTTGCTGCTACTGGTCTTATGACATTGATTTCGTGGCTGAGGGATATTCCATCGTACGTAAGTTCCACAATGTTTGGAACCATTTTTATATTTCCTGGGATATTTCAGGTGTACCCAGGTTGAGGTTCTTGTAAGCAGTGCAGCCCTCAATTTGGGGGTGGCTCTGTCTTATGGATTTTCAGTTTTCCCAAGGTATATTCCCTAGACTGGAAGTGCCCTTGGCTCTGTAGCTCTGTTGTTTACTTGTTTTAGGGAACACAATGCACTCCTCCAGTGAGGCGGCTGGCAAGTTACATCCCGCCCATCAGCATAACAAGGCTCCCTGTTCTCCAGGGCCTGTCTTGCCTTTCTGGTTTTTACACATTTTGTGGATGTCCCTTTTGACCGGTGGGAAGTGATACTTCTTTGTAGTGCAGATTTGCATTGCCCGCTTGCTTGCTTGGCCAAAAAGGGCGTATGCGTTTTCTCCTGAATATATTCAGGAGAAAACGCATACGCCCTTTTTGGCCAAGTGCATCATTGTCGAAGTTGTGCCCCTCTTCCTGTGCTTTACAGGCGATTCCAACGTACCTCTTGAAATCTGTTTCCTGCTATTCTGCCTCGCTTTCAAGTCCGCCTCGTTGCCTTCCCTCAACAGATTTTTGGACGATAGTTGGCCTTGATTACTCTGCCAGTTTGTGAATTGCTGTGCCCCTGAGCTCCATTTTTCAACTCGTTTTTTGTGAGCTGAACGCAAGTCCAAACATTTGGTTCAGGACCTATACTGGTTCCCGGTGGGTGGCTGAGACTTTGGTGAATTCTTCTTCCTGCCGGGAAATTAGAGTGACATGTGCCCATCCAAATGCCTAACAGCTACTCTCTCATTGGTTCTCCCTCTTCCCTTTCCTCCTCTGCCAAATGGGCAACCTGTGTGAACCAGGAGCTTAAAGGGGCTGTCTCTCCAAGTTGGGAGATTGATAGTAAAGCTGTTGGAAAGTCAAACCGGAGCACCAGGAGAGGGACTCTTCGTTGAGTTTTAGAAACCTGTCGTATTCACAGTGTGTCCATTCTCTAGGTTTCCCGTACATGTTATAGCTGTAGTAATATTCCCTTCAACCTGGAGAGGTGGGACCCATGGAATGGTTGCCATGCATTATTGCTTTAAAGGGTCTGCATTTGCTCACCCAATCTCACCAATCCTCTCAGTCCCAAGTGTCCAGCCTCATGCCACATCCAGCTGTCATCGTAGATAGGGTCATTCCAGGTTGCATCAGAGACCCTGAAGGAATTGTAAAGAATTTCCCTGTTTCTTTGTTCTGTTTTTGAAATTCATTTTTAGAGTGGGTTTGAGCTGATTCTCGCTGCCATGTTTATGCCAGTCTAGACACACTTGATTCCCTTATGGAGACATATCAATACATAGGTTTTAAGATTCTTACTAGTCAGATCTATTCCTCTGCGGGAAATATGGGGTTTTGAGTCCCTTTCACTGAGGAAGGTGTAGGTCTTGTCTATTCCATAGTTGGTTTTTGGAACAGTACCTGTGCTTATATCAAACTCTGGTTTGATGCATCACCCCACCTCTCCTTCCCCCTTAAGCAGGCATAAGAGTGTTTTCTAAATGTGAGACTCTGTTCTCTTTGCTAACTCAGTTCATGTGTAGCCATGTTTACAGGATCTTCCTAAGTGATATCTTATGATAAGTTTCTTTTCCTGTGTGACTTCTTTCCCTTAGAATCATCGTACCTGAATCCACTCATTTTGCTGCTACTGGTCTTATGACATTGATTTCGTGGCTGAGGGATATTCCATCGTACGTAAGTTCCACAATGTTTGGAACCATTTTTATATTTCCTGGGATATTTCAGGTGTACCCAGGTTGAGGTTCTTGTAAGCAGTGCAGCCCTCAATTTGGGGGTGGCTCTGTCTTATGGATTTTCAGTTTTCCCAAGGTATATTCCCTAGACTGGAAGTGCCCTTGGCTCTGTAGCTCTGTTGTTTACTTGTTTTAGGGAACACAATGCACTCCTCCAGTGAGGCGGTTGGCAACTTACATCCCGCCCATCAGCATAACAAGGCTCCCTGTTCTCCAGGGCCTGTCTTGCCTTTCTGGTTTTTACACATTTTGTGGATGTCCCTTTTGACCGGTGGGAAGTGATACTTCTTTGTAGTGCAGATTTGCATTGCCCGCTTGCTTGCTTGGCCAAAAAGGGCGTATGCGTTTTCTCCTGAATATATTCAGGAGAAAACGCATACGCCCTTTTTGGCCAAGTGCATCATTGTCGAAGTTGTGCCCCTCTTCCTGTGCTTTACAGGCGATTCTAACGTACCTCTTGAAATCTGTTTCCTGCTATTCTGCCTCGCATTCAAGTCCGCCTCGTTGCCTTCCCTCAACAGATTTTTGGACGATAGTTGGCCTTGATTACTCTGCCAGTTTGTGAATTGCTGTGCCCCTGAGCTCCATTTTTCAACTCGTTTTTTGTGAGCTGAACGCAAGTCCAAACATTTGGTTCAGGACCTATACTGGTTCCCGGTGGGTGGCTGAGACTTTGGTGAATTCTTCTTCCTGCCGGGAAATTAGAGTGACATGTGCCCATCCAAATGCCTAACAGCTACTCTCTCATTGGTTCTCCCTCTTCCCTTTCCTCCTCTGCCAAATGGGCAACCTGTGTGAACCAGGAGCTTAAAGGGGCTGTCTCTCCAAGTTGGGAGATTGATAGTAAAGCTGTTGGAAAGTCAAACCGGAGCACCAGGAGAGGGACTCTTCGTTGAGTTTTAGAAACCTGTCGTATTCACAGTGTGTCCATTCTCTAGGTTTCCCGTACATGTTATAGCTGTAGTAATATTCCCTTCAACCTGGAGAGGTGGGACCCATGGAATGGTTGCCATGCATTATTGCTTTAAAGGGTCTGCATTTGCTCACCCAATCTCACCAATCCTCTCAGTCCCAAGTGTCCAGCCTCATGCCACATCCAGCTGTCATCGTAGATAGGGTCATTCCAGGTTGCATCAGAGACCCTGAAGGAATTGTAAAGAATTTCCCTGTTTCTTTGTTCTGTTTTTGAAATTCCTTTTTAGAGTGGGTTTGAGCTGATTCTCGCTGCCATGTTTATGCCAGTCTAGACACACTTGATTCCCTTACGGAGACATATCAATACATAGGTTTTAAGATTCTTACTAGTCAGATCTATTCCTCTGCGGGAAATATGGGGTTTTGAGTCCCTTTCACTGAGGAAGGTGTAGGTCTTGTCTATTCCATAGTTGGTTTTTGGAACAGTACCTGTGCTTATATCAAACTCTGGTTTGATGCATCACCCCACCTCTCCTTCCCCCTTAAGCAGGCATAAGAGTGTTTTCTAAATGTGAGACTCTGTTCTCTTTGCTAACTCAGTTCATGTGTAGCCATGTTTACAGGATCTTCCTAAGTGATATCTTATGATAAGTTTCTTTTCCTGTGTGACTTCTTTCCCTTAGAATCATCGTACCTGAATCCACTCATTTTGCTGCTACTGGTCTTATGACATTGATTTCGTGGCTGAGGGATATTCCATCGTACGTAAGTTCCACAATGTTTGGAACCATTTTTATATTTCCTGGGATATTTCAGGTGTACCCAGGTTGAGGTTCTTGTAAGCAGTGCAGCCCTCAATTTGGGGGTGGCTCTGTCTTATGGATTTTCAGTTTTCCCAAGGTATATTCCCTAGACTGGAAGTGCCCTTGGCTCTGTAGCTCTGTTGTTTACTTGTTTTAGGGAACACAATGCACTCCTCCAGTGAGGCGGTTGGCAACTTACATCCCGCCCATCAGCATAACAAGGCTCCCTGTTCTCCAGGGCCTGTCTTGCCTTTCTGGTTTTTACACATTTTGTGGATGTCCCTTTTGACCGGTGGGAAGTGATACTTCTTTGTAGTGCAGATTTGCATTGCCCGCTTGCTTGCTTGGCCAAAAAGGGCGTATGCATTTTCTCCTGAATATATTCAGGAGAAAACGCATACGCCCTTTTTGGCCAAGTGCATCATTGTCGAAGTTGTGCCCCTCTTCCTGTGCTTTACAGGCGATTCTAACGTACCTCTTGAAATCTGTTTCCTGCTATTCTGCCTCGCATTCAAGTCCGCCTCGTTGCCTTCCCTCAACAGATTTTTGGACGATAGTTGGCCTTGATTACTCTGCCAGTTTGTGAATTGCTGTGCCCCTGAGCTCCATTTTTCAACTCCTTTTTTGTGAGCTGAACGCAAGTCCAAACATTTGGTTCAGGACCTATACTGGTTCCCGGTGGGTGGCTGAGACTTTGGTGAATTCTTCTTCCTGCCGGGAACTTAGAGTGACATGTGCCCATCCAAATGCCTAACAGCTACTCTCTCATTGGTTCTCCCTCTTCCCTTTCCTCCTCTGCCAAATGGGCAACCTGTGTGAACCAGGAGCTTAAAGGGGCTGTCTCTCCAAGTTGGGAGATTGATAGTAAAGCTGTTGGAAAGTCAAACCGGAGCACCAGGAGAGGGACTCTTCGTTGAGTTTTAGAAACCTGTCGTATTCACAGTGTGTCCATTCTCTAGGTTTCCCGTACATGTTATAGCTGTAGTAATATTCCCTTCAACCTGGAGAGGTGGGACCCATGGAATGGTTGCCATGCATTATTGCTTTAAAGGGTCTGCATTTGCTCACCCAATCTCACCAATCCTCTCAGTCCCAAGTGTCCAGCCTCATGCCACATCCAGCTGTCATCGTAGATAGGGTCATTCCAGGTTGCATCAGAGACCCTGAAGGAATTGTAAAGAATTTCCCTGTTTCTTTGTTCTGTTTTTGAAATTCCTTTTTAGAGTGGGTTTGAGCTGATTCTCGCTGCCATGTTTATGCCAGTCTAGACACACTTGATTCCCTTACGGAGACATATCAATACATAGGTTTTAAGATTCTTACTAGTCAGATCTATTCCTCTGCGGGAAATATGGGGTTTTGAGTCCCTTTCACTGAGGAAGGTGTAGGTCTTGTCTATTCCATAGTTGGTTTTTGGAACAGTACCTGTGCTTATATCAAACTCTGGTTTGATGCATCACCCCACCTCTCCTTCCCCCTTAAGCAGGCATAAGAGTGTTTTCTAAATGTGAGACTCTGTTCTCTTTGCTAACTCAGTTCATGTGTAGCCATGTTTACAGGATCTTCCTAAGTGATATCTTATGATAAGTTTCTTTTCCTGTGTGACTTCTTTCCCTTAGAATCATCGTACCTGAATCCACTCATTTTGCTGCTACTGGTCTTATGACATTGATTTCGTGGCTGAGGGATATTCCATCGTACGTAAGTTCCACAATGTTTGGAACCATTTTTATATTTCCTGGGATATTTCAGGTGTACCCAGGTTGAGGTTCTTGTAAGCAGTGCAGCCCTCAATTTGGGGGTGGCTCTGTCTTATGGATTTTCAGTTTTCCCAAGGTATATTCCCTAGACTGGAAGTGCCCTTGGCTCTGTAGCTCTGTTGTTTACTTGTTTTAGGGAACACAATGCACTCCTCCAGTGAGGCGGCTGGCAAGTTACATCCCGCCCATCAGCATAACAAGGCTCCCTGTTCTCTAGGGCCTGTCTTGCCTTTCTGGTTTTTACACATTTTGTGGATGTCCCTTTTGACCGGTGGGAAGTGATACTTCTTTGTAGTGCAGATTTGCATTGCCCGCTTGCTTGCTTGGCCAAAAAGGGCGTATGCGTTTTCTCCTGAATATATTCAGGAGAAAACGCATACGCCCTTTTTGGCCAAGTGCATCATTGTCGAAGTTGTGCCCCTCTTCCTGTGCTTTACAGGCGATTCCAACGTACCTCTTGAAATCTGTTTCCTGCTATTCTGCCTCGCTTTCAAGTCCGCCTCGTTGCCTTCCCTCAACAGATTTTTGGACGATAGTTGGCCTTGATTACTCTGCCAGTTTGTGAATTGCTGTGCCCCTGAGCTCCATTTTTCAACTCGTTTTTTGTGAGCTGAACGCAAGTCCAAACATTTGGTTCAGGACCTATACTGGTTCCCGGTGGGTGGCTGAGACTTTGGTGAATTCTTCTTCCTGCCGGGAAATTAGAGTGACATGTGCCCATCCAAATGCCTAACAGCTACTCTCTCATTGGTTCTCCCTCTTCCCTTTCCTCCTCTGCCAAATGGGCAACCTGTGTGAACCAGGAGCTTAAAGGGGCTGTCTCTCCAAGTTGGGAGATTGATAGTAAAGCTGTTGGAAAGTCAAACCGGAGCACCAGGAGAGGGACTCTTCGTTGAGTTTTAGAAACCTGTCGTATTCACAGTGTGTCCATTCTCTAGGTTTCCCGTACATGTTATAGCTGTAGTAATATTCCCTTCAACCTGGAGAGGTGGGACCCATGGAATGGTTGCCATGCATTATTGCTTTAAAGGGTCTGCATTTGCTCACCCAATCTCACCAATCCTCTCAGTCCCAAGTGTCCAGCCTCATGCCACATCCAGCTGTCATCGTAGATAGGGTCATTCCAGGTTGCATCAGAGACCCTGAAGGAATTGTAAAGAATTTCCCTGTTTCTTTGTTCTGTTTTTGAAATTCCTTTTTAGAGTGGGTTTGAGCTGATTCTCGCTGCCATGTTTATGCCAGTCTAGACACACTTGATTCCCTTACGGAGACATATCAATACATAGGTTTTAAGATTCTTACTAGTCAGATCTATTCCTCTGCGGGAAATATGGGGTTTTGAGTCCCTTTCACTGAGGAAGGTGTAGGTCTTGTCTATTCCATAGTTGGTTTTTGGAACAGTACCTGTGCTTATATCAAACTCTGGTTTGATGCATCACCCCACCTCTCCTTCCCCCTTAAGCAGGCATAAGAGTGTTTTCTAAATGTGAGACTCTGTTCTCTTTGCTAACTCAGTTCATGTGTAGCCATGTTTACAGGATCTTCCTAAGTGATATCTTATGATAAGTTTCTTTTCCTGTGTGACTTCTTTCCCTTAGAATCATCGTACCTGAATCCACTCATTTTGCTGCTACTGGTCTTATGACATTGATTTCGTGGCTGAGGGATATTCCATCGTACGTAAGTTCCACAATGTTTGGAACCATTTTTATATTTCCTGGGATATTTCAGGTGTACCCAGGTTGAGGTTCTTGTAAGCAGTGCAGCCCTCAATTTGGGGGTGGCTCTGTCTTATGGATTTTCAGTTTTCCCAAGGTATATTCCCTAGACTGGAAGTGCCCTTGGCTCTGTAGCTCTGTTGTTTACTTGTTTTAGGGAACACAATGCACTCCTCCAGTGAGGCGGTTGGCAACTTACATCCCGCCCATCAGCATAACAAGGCTCCCTGTTCTCCAGGGCCTGTCTTGCCTTTCTGGTTTTTACACATTTTGTGGATGTCCCTTTTGACCGGTGGGAAGTGATACTTCTTTGTAGTGCAGATTTGCATTGCCCGCTTGCTTGCTTGGCCAAAAAGGGCGTATGCATTTTCTCCTGAATATATTCAGGAGAAAACGCATACGCCCTTTTTGGCCAAGTGCATCATTGTCGAAGTTGTGCCCCTCTTCCTGTGCTTTACAGGCGATTCTAACGTACCTCTTGAAATCTGTTTCCTGCTATTCTGCCTCGCATTCAAGTCCGCCTCGTTGCCTTCCCTCAACAGATTTTTGGACGATAGTTGGCCTTGATTACTCTGCCAGTTTGTGAATTGCTGTGCCCCTGAGCTCCATTTTTCAACTCCTTTTTTGTGAGCTGAACGCAAGTCCAAACATTTGGTTCAGGACCTATACTGGTTCCCGGTGGGTGGCTGAGACTTTGGTGAATTCTTCTTCCTGCCGGGAACTTAGAGTGACATGTGCCCATCCAAATGCCTAACAGCTACTCTCTCATTGGTTCTCCCTCTTCCCTTTCCTCCTCTGCCAAATGGGCAACCTGTGTGAACCAGGAGCTTAAAGGGGCTGTCTCTCCAAGTTGGGAGATTGATAGTAAAGCTGTTGGAAAGTCAAACCGGAGCACCAGGAGAGGGACTCTTCGTTGAGTTTTAGAAACCTGTCGTATTCACAGTGTGTCCATTCTCTAGGTTTCCCGTACATGTTATAGCTGTAGTAATATTCCCTTCAACCTGGAGAGGTGGGACCCATGGAATGGTTGCCATGCATTATTGCTTTAAAGGGTCTGCATTTGCTCACCCAATCTCACCAATCCTCTCAGTCCCAAGTGTCCAGCCTCATGCCACATCCAGCTGTCATCGTAGATAGGGTCATTCCAGGTTGCATCAGAGACCCTGAAGGAATTGTAAAGAATTTCCCTGTTTCTTTGTTCTGTTTTTGAAATTCCTTTTTAGAGTGGGTTTGAGCTGATTCTCGCTGCCATGTTTATGCCAGTCTAGACACACTTGATTCCCTTACGGAGACATATCAATACATAGGTTTTAAGATTCTTACTAGTCAGATCTATTCCTCTGCGGGAAATATGGGGTTTTGAGTCCCTTTCACTGAGGAAGGTGTAGGTCTTGTCTATTCCATAGTTGGTTTTTGGAACAGTACCTGTGCTTATATCAAACTCTGGTTTGATGCATCACCCCACCTCTCCTTCCCCCTTAAGCAGGCATAAGAGTGTTTTCTAAATGTGAGACTCTGTTCTCTTTGCTAACTCAGTTCATGTGTAGCCATGTTTACAGGATCTTCCTAAGTGATATCTTATGATAAGTTTCTTTTCCTGTGTGACTTCTTTCCCTTAGAATCATCGTACCTGAATCCACTCATTTTGCTGCTACTGGTCTTATGACATTGATTTCGTGGCTGAGGGATATTCCATCGTACGTAAGTTCCACAATGTTTGGAACCATTTTTATATTTCCTGGGATATTTCAGGTGTACCCAGGTTGAGGTTCTTGTAAGCAGTGCAGCCCTCAATTTGGGGGTGGCTCTGTCTTATGGATTTTCAGTTTTCCCAAGGTATATTCCCTAGACTGGAAGTGCCCTTGGCTCTGTAGCTCTGTTGTTTACTTGTTTTAGGGAACACAATGCACTCCTCCAGTGAGGCGGCTGGCAAGTTACATCCCGCCCATCAGCATAACAAGGCTCCCTGTTCTCTAGGGCCTGTCTTGCCTTTCTGGTTTTTACACATTTTGTGGATGTCCCTTTTGACCGGTGGGAAGTGATACTTCTTTGTAGTGCAGATTTGCATTGCCCGCTTGCTTGCTTGGCCAAAAAGGGCGTATGCGTTTTCTCCTGAATATATTCAGGAGAAAACGCATACGCCCTTTTTGGCCAAGTGCATCATTGTCGAAGTTGTGCCCCTCTTCCTGTGCTTTACAGGCGATTCCAACGTACCTCTTGAAATCTGTTTCCTGCTATTCTGCCTCGCTTTCAAGTCCGCCTCGTTGCCTTCCCTCAACAGATTTTTGGACGATAGTTTGCCTTGATTACTCTGCCAGTTTGTGAATTGCTGTGCCCCTGAGCTCCATTTTTCAACTCGTTTTTTGTGAGCTGAACGCAAGTCCAAACATTTGGTTCAGGACCTATACTGGTTCCCGGTGGGTGGCTGAGACTTTGGTGAATTCTTCTTCCTGCCGGGAAATTAGAGTGACATGTGCCCATCCAAATGCCTAACAGCTACTCTCTCATTGGTTCTCCCTCTTCCCTTTCCTCCTCTGCCAAATGGGCAACCTGTGTGAACCAGGAGCTTAAAGGGGCTGTCTCTCCAAGTTGGGAGATTGATAGTAAAGCTGTTGGAAAGTCAAACCGGAGCACCAGGAGAGGGACTCTTCGTTGAGTTTTAGAAACCTGTCGTATTCACAGTGTGTCCATTCTCTAGGTTTCCCGTACATGTTATAGCTGTAGTAATATTCCCTTCAACCTGGAGAGGTGGGACCCATGGAATGGTTGCCATGCATTATTGCTTTAAAGGGTCTGCATTTGCTCACCCAATCTCACCAATCCTCTCAGTCCCAAGTGTCCAGCCTCATGCCACATCCAGCTGTCATCGTAGATAGGGTCATTCCAGGTTGCATCAGAGACCCTGAAGGAATTGTAAAGAATTTCCCTGTTTCTTTGTTCTGTTTTGGAAATTCCTTTTTAGAGTGGGTTTGAGCTGATTCTCGCTGCCATGTTTATGCCAGTCTAGACACACTTGATTCCCTTACGGAGACATATCAATACATAGGTTTTAAGATTCTTACTAGTCAGATCTATTCCTCTGCGGGAAATATGGGGTTTTGAGTCCCTTTCACTGAGGAAGGTGTAGGTCTTGTCTATTCCATAGTTGGTTTTTGGAACAGTACCTGTGCTTATATCAAACTCTGGTTTGATGCATCACCCCACCTCTCCTTCCCCCTTAAGCAGGCATAAGAGTGTTTTCTAAATGTGAGACTCTGTTCTCTTTGCTAACTCAGTTCATGTGTAGCCATGTTTACAGGATCTTCCTAAGTGATATCTTATGATAAGTTTCTTTTCCTGTGTGACTTCTTTCCCTTAGAATCATCGTACCTGAATCCACTCATTTTGCTGCTACTGGTCTTATGACATTGATTTCGTGGCTGAGGGATATTCCATCGTACGTAAGTTCCACAATGTTTGGAACCATTTTTATATTTCCTGGGATATTTCAGGTGTACCCAGGTTGAGGTTCTTGTAAGCAGTGCAGCCCTCAATTTGGGGGTGGCTCTGTCTTATGGATTTTCAGTTTTCCCAAGGTATATTCCCTAGACTGGAAGTGCCCTTGGCTCTGTAGCTCTGTTGTTTACTTGTTTTAGGGAACACAATGCACTCCTCCAGTGAGGCGGCTGGCAAGTTACATCCCGCCCATCAGCATAACAAGGCTCCCTGTTCTCTAGGGCCTGTCTTGCCTTTCTGGTTTTTACACATTTTGTGGATGTCCCTTTTGACCGGTGGGAAGTGATACTTCTTTGTAGTGCAGATTTGCATTGCCCGCTTGCTTGCTTGGCCAAAAAGGGCGTATGCGTTTTCTCCTGAATATATTCAGGAGAAAACGCATACGCCCTTTTTGGCCAAGTGCATCATTGTCGAAGTTGTGCCCCTCTTCCTGTGCTTTACAGGCGATTCCAACGTACCTCTTGAAATCTGTTTCCTGCTATTCTGCCTCGCATTCAAGTCCGCCTCGTTGCCTTCCCTCAACAGATTTTTGGACGATAGTTGGCCTTGATTACTCTGCCAGTTTGTGAATTGCTGTGCCCCTGAGCTCCATTTTTCAACTCGTTTTTTGTGAGCTGAACGCAAGTCCAAACATTTGGTTCAGGACCTATACTGGTTCCCGGTGGGTGGCTGAGACTTTGGTGAATTCTTCTTCCTGCCGGGAAATTAGAGTGACATGTGCCCATCCAAATGCCTAACAGCTACTCTCTCATTGGTTCTCCCTCTTCCCTTTCCTCCTCTGCCAAATGGGCAACCTGTGTGAACCAGGAGCTTAAAGGGGCTGTCTCTCCAAGTTGGGAGATTGATAGTAAAGCTGTTGGAAAGTCAAACCGGAGCACCAGGAGAGGGACTCTTCGTTGAGTTTTAGAAACCTGTCGTATTCACAGTGTGTCCATTCTCTAGGTTTCCCGTACATGTTATAGCTGTAGTAATATTCCCTTCAACCTGGAGAGGTGGGACCCATGGAATGGTTGCCATGCATTATTGCTTTAAAGGGTCTGCATTTGCTCACCCAATCTCACCAATCCTCTCAGTCCCAAGTGTCCAGCCTCATGCCACATCCAGCTGTCATCGTAGATAGGGTCATTCCAGGTTGCATCAGAGACCCTGAAGGAATTGTAAAGAATTTCCCTGTTTCTTTGTTCTGTTTTTGAAATTCCTTTTTAGAGTGGGTTTGAGCTGATTCTCGCTGCCATGTTTATGCCAGTCTAGACACACTTGATTCCCTTACGGAGACATATCAATACATAGGTTTTAAGATTCTTACTAGTCAGATCTATTCCTCTGCGGGAAATATGGGGTTTTGAGTCCCTTTCACTGAGGAAGGTGTAGGTCTTGTCTATTCCATAGTTGGTTTTTGGAACAGTACCTGTGCTTATATCAAACTCTGGTTTGATGCATCACCCCACCTCTCCTTCCCCCTTAAGCAGGCATAAGAGTGTTTTCTAAATGTGAGACTCTGTTCTCTTTGCTAACTCAGTTCATGTGTAGCCATGTTTACAGGATCTTCCTAAGTGATATCTTATGATAAGTTTCTTTTCCTGTGTGACTTCTTTCCCTTAGAATCATCGTACCTGAATCCACTCATTTTGCTGCTACTGGTCTTATGACATTGATTTCGTGGCTGAGGGATATTCCATCGTACGTAAGTTCCACAATGTTTGGAACCATTTTTATATTTCCTGGGATATTTCAGGTGTACCCAGGTTGAGGTTCTTGTAAGCAGTGCAGCCCTCAATTTGGGGGTGGCTCTGTCTTATGGATTTTCAGTTTTCCCAAGGTATATTCCCTAGACTGGAAGTGCCCTTGGCTCTGTAGCTCTGTTGTTTACTTGTTTTAGGGAACACAATGCACTCCTCCAGTGAGGCAGTTGGCAACTTACATCCCGCCCATCAGCATAACAAGGCTCCCTGTTCTCCGGGGCCTGTCTTGCCTTTCTGGTTTTTACACATTTTGTGGATGTCCCTTTTGACCGGTGGGAAGTGATACTTCTTTGTAGTGCAGATTTGCATTGCCCGCTTGCTTGCTTGGCCAAAAAGGGCGTATGAGTTTTCTCCTGAATATATTTAGGAGAAAACGCATACGCCCTTTTTGGCCAAGTGCATCATTGTCGAAGTTGTGCCCCTCTTCCTGTGCTTTACAGGCGATTCTAACGTACCTCTTGAAATCTGTTTCCTGCTATTCTGCCTCGCATTCAAGTCCGCCTCGTTGCCTTCCCTCAACAGATTTTTGGACGATAGTTGGCCTTGATTACTCTGCCAGTTTGTGAATTGCTGTGCCCCTGAGCTCCATTTTTCAACTCGTTTTTTGTGAGCTGAACGCAAGTCCAAACATTTGGTTCAGGACCTATACTGGTTCCCGGTGGGTGGCTGAGACTTTGGTGAATTCTTCTTCCTGCCGGGAAATTAGAGTGACATGTGCCCATCCAAATGCCTAACAGCTACTCTCTCATTGGTTCTCCCTCTTCCCTTTCCTCCTCTGCCAAATGGGCAACCTGTGTGAACCAGGAGCTTAAAGGGGCTGTCTCTCCAAGTTGGGAGATTGATAGTAAAGCTGTTGGAAAGTCAAACCGGAGCACCAGGAGAGGGACTCTTCGTTGAGTTTTAGAAACCTGTCGTATTCACAGTGTGTCCATTCTCTAGGTTTCCTGTACATGTTATAGCTGTAGTAATATTCCCTTCAACCTGGAGAGGTGGGACCCATGGAATGGTTGCCATGCATTATTGCTTTAAAGGGTCTGCATTTGCTCACCCAATCTCACCAATCCTCTCAGTCCCAAGTGTCCAGCCTCATGCCACATCCAGCTGTCATCGTAGATAGGGTCATTCCAGGTTGCATCAGAGACCCTGAAGGAATTGTAAAGAATTTCCCTGTTTCTTTGTTCTGTTTTTGAAATTCCTTTTTAGAGTGGGTTTGAGCTGATTCTCGCTGCCATGTTTATGCCAGTCTAGACACACTTGATTCCCTTACGGAGACATATCAATACATAGGTTTTAAGATTCTTACTAGTCAGATCTATTCCTCTGCGGGAAATATGGGGTTTTGAGTCCCTTTCACTGAGGAAGGTGTAGGTCTTGTCTATTCCATAGTTGGTTTTTGGAACAGTACCTGTGCTTATATCAAACTCTGGTTTGATGCATCACCCCACCTCTCCTTCCCCCTTAAGCAGGCATAAGAGTGTTTTCTAAATGTGAGACTCTGTTCTCTTTGCTAACTCAGTTCATGTGTAGCCATGTTTACAGGATCTTCCTAAGTGATATCTTATGATAAGTTTCTTTTCCTGTGTGACTTCTTTCCCTTAGAATCATCGTACCTGAATCCACTCATTTTGCTGCTACTGGTCTTATGACATTGATTTCGTGGCTGAGGGATATTCCATCGTACGTAAGTTCCACAATGTTTGGAACCATTTTTATATTTCCTGGGATATTTCAGGTGTACCCAGGTTGAGGTTCTTGTAAGCAGTGCAGCCCTCAATTTGGGGGTGGCTCTGTCTTATGGATTTTCAGTTTTCCCAAGGTATATTCCCTAGACTGGAAGTGCCCTTGGCTCTGTAGCTCTGTTGTTTACTTGTTTTAGGGAACACAATGCACTCCTCCAGTGAGGCGGTTGGCAACTTACATCCCGCCCATCAGCATAACAAGGCTCCCTGTTCTCCAGGGCCTGTCTTGCCTTTCTGGTTTTTACACATTTTGTGGATGTCCCTTTTGACCGGTGGGAAGTGATACTTCTTTGTAGTGCAGATTTGCATTGCCCGCTTGCTTGCTTGGCCAAAAAGGGCGTATGCGTTTTCTCCTGAATATATTCAGGAGAAAACGCATACGCCCTTTTTGGCCAAGTGCATCATTGTCGAAGTTGTGCCCCTCTTCCTGTGCTTTACAGGCGATTCTAACGTACCTCTTGAAATCTGTTTCCTGCTATTCTGCCTCGCATTCAAGTCCGCCTCGTTGCCTTCCCTCAACAGATTTTTGGACGATAGTTGGCCTTGATTACTCTGCCAGTTTGTGAATTGCTGTGCCCCTGAGCTCCATTTTTCAACTCGTTTTTTGTGAGCTGAACGCAAGTCCAAACATTTGGTTCAGGACCTATACTGGTTCCCGGTGGGTGGCTGAGACTTTGGTGAATTCTTCTTCCTGCCGGGAAATTAGAGTGACATGTGCCCATCCAAATGCCTAACAGCTACTCTCTCATTGGTTCTCCCTCTTCCCTTTCCTCCTCTGCCAAATGGGCAACCTGTGTGAACCAGGAGCTTAAAGGGGCTGTCTCTCCAAGTTGGGAGATTGATAGTAAAGCTGTTGGAAAGTCAAACCGGAGCACCAGGAGAGGGACTCTTCGTTGAGTTTTAGAAACCTGTCGTATTCACAGTGTGTCCATTCTCTAGGTTTCCCGTACATGTTATAGCTGTAGTAATATTCCCTTCAACCTGGAGAGGTGGGACCCATGGAATGGTTGCCATGCATTATTGCTTTAAAGGGTCTGCATTTGCTCACCCAATCTCACCAATCCTCTCAGTCCCAAGTGTCCAGCCTCATGCCACATCCAGCTGTCATCGTAGATAGGGTCATTCCAGGTTGCATCAGAGACCCTGAAGGAATTGTAAAGAATTTCCCTGTTTCTTTGTTCTGTTTTTGAAATTCCTTTTTAGAGTGGGTTTGAGCTGATTCTCGCTGCCATGTTTATGCCAGTCTAGACACACTTGATTCCCTTACGGAGACATATCAATACATAGGTTTTAAGATTCTTACTAGTCAGATCTATTCCTCTGCGGGAAATATGGGGTTTTGAGTCCCTTTCACTGAGGAAGGTGTAGGTCTTGTCTATTCCATAGTTGCTTTTTGGAACAGTACCTGTGCTTATATCAAACTCTGGTTTGATGCATCACCCCACCTCTCCTTCCCCCTTAAGCAGGCATAAGAGTGTTTTCTAAATGTGAGACTCTGTTCTCTTTGCTAACTCAGTTCATGTGTAGCCATGTTTACAGGATCTTCCTAAGTGATATCTTATGATAAGTTTCTTTTCCTGTGTGACTTCTTTCCCTTAGAATCATCGTACCTGAATCCACTCATTTTGCTGCTACTGGTCTTATGACATTGATTTCGTGGCTGAGGGATATTCCATCGTACGTAAGTTCCACAATGTTTGGAACCATTTTTATATTTCCTGGGATATTTCAGGTGTACCCAGGTTGAGGTTCTTGTAAGCAGTGCAGCCCTCAATTTGGGGGTGGCTCTGTCTTATGGATTTTCAGTTTTCCCAAGGTATATTCCCTAGACTGGAAGTGCCCTTGGCTCTGTAGCTCTGTTGTTTACTTGTTTTAGGGAACACAATGCACTCCTCCAGTGAGGCGGTTGGCAACTTACATCCCGCCCATCAGCATAACAAGGCTCCCTGTTCTCCAGGGCCTGTCTTGCCTTTCTGGTTTTTACACATTTTGTGGATGTCCCTTTTGACCGGTGGGAAGTGATACTTCTTTGTAGTGCAGATTTGCATTGCCCGCTTGCTTGCTTGGCCAAAAAGGGCGTATGCGTTTTCTCCTGAATATATTCAGGAGAAAACGCATACGCCCTTTTTGGCCAAGTGCATCATTGTCGAAGTTGTGCCCCTCTTCCTGTGCTTTACAGCCGATGCTAACGTACCTCATGAAATCTGTTTCCTGCTATTCTGCCTCGCATTCAAGTCCGCCTCGTTGCCTTCCCTCAACAGATTTTTGGACGATAGTTGGCCTTGATTACTCTGCCAGTTTGTGAATTGCTATGCCCCTGAGCTCCATTTTTCAACTCGTTTTTTGTGAGCTGAACGCAAGTCCAAACATTTGGTTCAGGACCTATACTGGTTCCCGGTGGGTGGCTGAGACTTTGGTGAATTCTTCTTCCTGCCGGGAAATTAGAGTGACATGTGCCCATCCAAATGCCTAACAGCTACTCTCTCATTGGTTCTCCCTCTTCCCTTTCCTCCTCTGCCAAATGGGCAACCTGTGTGAACCAGGAGCTTAAAGGGGCTGTCTCTCCAAGTTGGGAGATTGATAGTAAAGCTGTTGGAAAGTCAAACCGGAGCACCAGGAGAGGGACTCTTCGTTGAGTTTTAGAAACCTGTCGTATTCACAGTGTGTCCATTCTCTAGGTTTCCCGTACATGTTATAGCTGTAGTAATATTCCCTTCAACCTGGAGAGGTGGGACCCATGGAATGGTTGCCATGCATTATTGCTTTAAAGGGTCTGCATTTGCTCACCCAATCTCACCAATCCTCTCAGTCCCAAGTGTCCAGCCTCATGCCACATCCAGCTGTCATCGTAGATAGGGTCATTCCAGGTTGCATCAGAGACCCTGAAGGAATTGTAAAGAATTTCCCTGTTTCTTTGTTCTGTTTTTGAAATTCCTTTTTAGAGTGGGTTTGAGCTGATTCTCGCTGCCATGTTTATGCCAGTCTAGACACACTTGATTCCCTTACGGAGACATATCAATACATAGGTTTTAAGATTCTTACTAGTCAGATCTATTCCTCTGCGGGAAATATGGGGTTTTGAGTCCCTTTCACTGAGGAAGGTGTAGGTCTTGTCTATTCCATAGTTGGTTTTTGGAACAGTACCTGTGCTTATATCAAACTCTGGTTTGATGCATCACCCCACCTCTCCTTCCCCCTTAAGCAGGCATAAGAGTGTTTTCTAAATGTGAGACTCTGTTCTCCTTGCTAACTCAGTTCATGTGTAGCCATGTTTACAGGATCTTCCAAAGTGATATCTTATGATAAGTTTCTTTTCCTGTGTGACTTCTTTCCCTTAGAATCATCGTACCTGAATCCACTCATTTTGCTGCTACTGGTCTTATGACATTGATTTCGTGGCTGAGGGATATTCCATCGTACGTAAGTTCCGCAATGTTTGGAACCATTTTTATATTTCCTGGGATATTTCAGGTGTACCCAGGTTGAGGTTCTTGTAAGCAGTGCAGCCCTCAATTTGGGGGTGGCTCTGTCTTATGGATTTTCAGTTTTCCCAAGGTATATTCCCTAGACTGGAAGTGCCCTTGGCTCTGTAGCTCTGTTGTTTACTTGTTTTAGGGAACACAATGCACTCCTCCAGTGAGGCGGTTGGCAACTTACATCCCGCCCATCAGCATAACAAGGCTCCCTGTTCTCCAGGGCCTGTCTTGCCTTTCTGGTTTTTACACATTTTGTGGATGTCCCTTTTGACCGGTGGGAAGTGATACTTCTTTGTAGTGCAGATTTGCATTGCCCGCTTGCTTGCTTGGCCAAAAAGGGCGTATGCGTTTTCTCCTGAATATATTCAGGAGAAAACGCATACGCCCTTTTTGGCCAAGTGCATCATTGTCGAAGTTGTGCCCCTCTTCCTGTGCTTTACAGGCGATTCTAACGTACCTCTTGAAATCTGTTTCCTGCTATTCTGCCTCGCATTCAAGTCCGCCTCGTTGCCTTCCCTCAACAGATTTTTGGACGATAGTTGGCCTTGATTACTCTGCCAGTTTGTGAATTGCTGTGCCCCTGAGCTCCATTTTTCAACTCGTTTTTTGTGAGCTGAACGCAAGTCCAAACATTTGGTTCAGGACCTATACTGGTTCCCGGTGGGTGGCTGAGACTTTGGTGAATTCTTCTTCCTGCCGGGAAATTAGAGTGACATGTGCCCATCCAAATGCCTAACAGCTACTCTCTCATTGGTTCTCCCTCTTCCCTTTCCTCCTCTGCCAAATGGGCAACCTGTGTGAACCAGGAGCTTAAAGGGGCTGTCTCTCCAAGTTGGGAGATTGATAGTAAAGCTGTTGGAAAGTCAAACCGGAGCACCAGGAGAGGGACTCTTCGTTGAGTTTTAGAAACCTGTCGTATTCACAGTGTGTCCATTCTCTAGGTTTCCCGTACATGTTATAGCTGTAGTAATATTCCCTTCAACCTGGAGAGGTGGGACCCATGGAATGGTTGCCATGCATTATTGCTTTAAAGGGTCTGCATTTGCTCACCCAATCTCACCAATCCTCTCAGTCCCAAGTGTCCAGCCTCATGCCACATCCAGCTGTCATCGTAGATAGGGTCATTCCAGGTTGCATCAGAGACCCTGAAGGAATTGTAAAGAATTTCCCTGTTTCTTTGTTCTGTTTTTGAAATTCCTTTTTAGAGTGGGTTTGAGCTGATTCTCGCTGCCATGTTTATGCCAGTCTAGACACACTTGATTCCCTTACGGAGACATATCAATACATAGGTTTTAAGATTCTTACTAGTCAGATCTATTCCTCTGCGGGAAATATGGGGTTTTGAGTCCCTTTCACTGAGGAAGGTGTAGGTCTTGTCTATTCCATAGTTGGTTTTTGGAACAGTACCTGTGCTTATATCAAACTCTGGTTTGATGCATCACCCCACCTCTCCTTCCCCCTTAAGCAGGCATAAGAGTGTTTTCTAAATGTGAGACTCTGTTCTCCTTGCTAACTCAGTTCATGTTTAGCCATGTTTACAGGATCTTCCTAAGTGATATCTTATGATAAGTTTCTTTTCCTGTGTGACTTCTTTCCCTTAGAATCATCGTACCTGAATCCACTCATTTTGCTGCTACTGGTCTTATGACATTGATTTCGTGGCTGAGGGATATTCCATCGTACGTAAGTTCCGCAATGTTTGGAACCATTTTTATATTTCCTGGGATATTTCAGGTGTACCCAGGTTGAGGTTCTTGTAAGCAGTGCAGCCCTCAATTTGGGGGTGGCTCTGTCTTATGGATTTTCAGTTTTCCCAAGGTATATTCCCTAGACTGGAAGTGCCCTTGGCTCTGTAGCTCTGTTGTTTACTTGTTTTAGGGAACACAATGCACTCCTCCAGTGAGGCGGTTGGCAACTTACATCCCGCCCATCAGCATAACAAGGCTCCCTGTTCTCCAGGGCCTGTCTTGCCTTTCTGGTTTTTACACATTTTGTGGATGTCCCTTTTGACCGGTGGGAAGTGATACTTCTTTGTAGTGCAGATTTGCATTGCCCGCTTGCTTGCTTGGCCAAAAAGGGCGTATGCGTTTTCTCCTGAGTATATTCAGGAGAAAACGCATACGCCCTTTTTGGCCAAGTGCATCATTGTCGAAGTTGTGCCCCTCTTCCTGTGCTTTACAGGCGATTCTAACGTACCTCTTGAAATCTGTTTCCTGCTATTCTGCCTCGCATTCAAGTCCGCCTCGTTGCCTTCCCTCAACAGATTTTTGGACGATAGTTGGCCTTGATTACTCTGCCAGTTTGTGAATTGCTGTGCCCCTGAGCTCCATTTTTCAACTCGTTTTTTGTGAGCTGAACGCAAGTCCAAACATTTGGTTCAGGACCTATACTGGTTCCCGGTGGGTGGCTGAGACTTTGGTGAATTCTTCTTCCTGCCGGGAAATTAGAGTGACATGTGCCCATCCAAATGCCTAACAGCTACTCTCTCATTGGTTCTCCCTCTTCCCTTTCCTCCTCTGCCAAATTGGCAACCTGTGTGAACCAGGAGCTTAAAGGGGCTGTCTCTCCAAGTTGGGAGATTGATAGTAAAGCTGTTGGAAAGTCAAACCGGAGCAACAGGAGAGGGACTCTTCGTTGAGTTTTAGAAACCTTTCGCATTCACAGTGTGTCCATTCTCTAGGTTTCCCGTACATGTTATAGCTGTAGTAATATTCCCTTCAACCTGGAGAGGTGGGACCCATGGAATGGTTGCCATGCATTATTGCTTTAAAGGGTCTGCATTTGCTCACCCAATCTCACCAATCCTCTCAGTCCCAAGTGTCCAGCCTCATGCCACATCCAGCTGTCATCGTAGATAGGGTCATTCCAGGTTGCATCAGAGACCCTGAAGGAATTGTAAAGAATTTCCCTGTTTCTTTGTTCTGTTTTTGAAATTCCTTTTTAGAGTGGGTTTGAGCTGATTCTCGCTGCCATGTTTATGCCAGTCTAGACACACTTGATTCCCTTACGGAGACATATCAATACATAGGTTTTAAGATTCTTACTAGTCAGATCTATTCCTCTGCGGGAAATATGGGGTTTTGAGTCCCTTTCACTGAGGAAGGTGTAGGTCTTGTCTATTCCATAGTTGGTTTTTGGAACAGTACCTGTGCTTATATCAAACTCTGGTTTGATGCATCACCCCACCTCTCCTTCCCCCTTAAGCAGGCATAAGAGTGTTTTCTAAATGTGAGACTCTGTTCTCCTTGCTAACTCAGTTCATGTGTAGCCATGTTTACAGGATCTTCCTAAGTGATATCTTATGATAAGTTTCTTTTCCTGTGTGACTTCTTTCCCTTAGAATCATCGTACCTGAATCCACTCATTTTGCTGCTACTGGTCTTATGACATTGATTTCGTGGCTGAGGGATATTCCATCGTACGTAAGTTCCGCAATGTTTGGAACCATTTTTATATTTCCTGGTATATTTCAGGTGTACCCAGGTTGAGGTTCTTGTAAGCAGTGCAGCCCTCAATTTGGGGGTGGCTCTGTCTTATGGATTTTCAGTTTTCCCAAGGTATATTCCCTAGACTGGAAGTGCCCTTGGCTCTGTAGCTCTGTTGTTTACTTGTTTTAGGGAACACAATGCACTCCTCCAGTGAGGCAGTTGGCAACTTACATCCCGCCCATCAGCATAACAAGGCTCCCTGTTCTCCAGGGCCTGTCTTGCCTTTCTGGTTTTTACACATTTTGTGGATGTCCCTTTTGACCGGTGGGAAGTGATACTTCTTTGTAGTGCAGATTTGCATTGCCCGCTTGCTTGCTTGGCCAAAAAGGGCGTATGCGTTTTCTCCTGAATATATTCAGGAGAAAACGCATACGCCCTTTTTGGCCAAGTGCATCATTGTCGAAGTTGTGCCCCTCTTCCTGTGCTTTACAGGCGATTCTAACGTACCTCTTGAAATCTGTTTCCTGCTATTCTGCCTCGCATTCAAGTCCGCCTCGTTGCCTTCCCTCAACAGATTTTTGGACGATAGTTGGCCTTGATTACTCTGCCAGTTTGTGAATTGCTGTGCCCCTGAGCTCCATTTTTCAACTCGTTTTTTGTGAGCTGAACGCAAGTCCAAACATTTGGTTCAGGACCTATACTGGTTCCCGGTGGGTGGCTGAGACTTTGGTGAATTCTTCTTCCTGCCGGGAAATTAGAGTGACATGTGCCCATCCAAATGCCTAACAGCTACTCTCTCATTGGTTCTCCCTCTTCCCTTTCCTCCTCTGCCAAATGGGCAACCTGTGTGAACCAGGAGCTTAAAGGGGCTGTCTCTCCAAGTTGGGAGATTGATAGTAAAGCTGTTGGAAAGTCAAACCGGAGCACCAGGAGAGGGACTCTTCGTTGAGTTTTAGAAACCTTTCGCATTCACAGTGTGTCCATTCTCTAGGTTTCCCGTACATGTTATAGCTGTAGTAATATTCCCTTCAACCTGGAGAGGTGGGACCCATGGAATGGTTGCCATGCATTATTGCTTTAAAGGGTCTGCATTTGCTCACCCAATCTCACCAATCCTCTCAGTCCCAAGTGTCCAGCCTCATGCCACATCCAGCTGTCATCGTAGATAGGGTCATTCCAGGTTGCATCAGAGACCCTGAAGGAATTGTAAAGAATTTCCCTGTTTCTTTGTTCTGTTTTGGAAATTCCTTTTTAGAGTGGGTTTGAGCTGATTCTCGCTGCCATGTTTATGCCAGTCTAGACACACTTGATTCCCTTACGGAGACATATCAATACATAGGTTTTAAGATTCTTACTAGTCAGATCTATTCCTCTGCGGGAAATATGGGGTTTTGAGTCCCTTTCACTGAGGAAGGTGTAGGTCTTGTCTATTCCATAGTTGGTTTTTGGAACAGTACCTGTGCTTATATCAAACTCTGGTTTGATGCATCACCCCACCTCTCCTTCCCCCTTAAGCAGGCATAAGAGTGTTTTCTAAATGTGAGACTCTGTTCTCCTTGCTAACTCAGTTCATGTGTAGCCATGTTTACAGGATCTTCCTAAGTGATATCTTATGATAAGTTTCTTTTCCTGTGTGACTTCTTTCCCTTAGAATCATCGTACCTGAATCCACTCATTTTGCTGCTACTGGTCTTATGACATTGATTTCGTGGCTGAGGGATATTCCATCGTACGTAAGTTCCGCAATGTTTGGAACCATTTTTATATTTCCTGGGATATTTCAGGTGTACCCAGGTTGAGGTTCTTGTAAGCAGTGCAGCCCTCAATTTGGGGGTGGCTCTGTCTTATGGATTTTCAGTTTTCCCAAGGTATATTCCCTAGACTGGAAGTGCCCTTGGCTCTGTAGCTCTGTTGTTTACTTGTTTTAGGGAACACAATGCACTCCTCCAGTGAGGCAGTTGGCAACTTACATCCCGCCCATCAGCATAACAAGGCTCCCTGTTCTCCAGGGCCTGTCTTGCCTTTCTGGTTTTTACACATTTTGTGGATGTCCCTTTTGACCGGTGGGAAGTGATACTTCTTTGTAGTGCAGATTTGCATTGCCCGCTTGCTTGCTTGGCCAAAAAGGGCGTATGCGTTTTCTCCTGAATATATTCAGGAGAAAACGCATACGCCCTTTTTGGCCAAGTGCATCATTGTCGAAGTTGTGCCCCTCTTCCTGTGCTTTACAGGCGATTCTAACGTACCTCTTGAAATCTGTTTCCTGCTATTCTGCCTCGCATTCAAGTCCGCCTCGTTGCCTTCCCTCAACAGATTTTTGGACGATAGTTGGCCTTGATTACTCTGCCAGTTTGTGAATTGCTGTGCCCCTGAGCTCCATTTTTCAACTCGTTTTTTGTGAGCTGAACGCAAGTCCAAACATTTGGTTCAGGACCTATACTGGTTCCCGGTGGGTGGCTGAGACTTTGGTGAATTCTTCTTCCTGCCGGGAAATTAGAGTGACATGTGCCCATCCAAATGCCTAACAGCTACTCTCTCATTGGTTCTCCCTCTTCCCTTTCCTCCTCTGCCAAATGGGCAACCTGTGTGAACCAGGAGCTTAAAGGGGCTGTCTCTCCAAGTTGGGAGATTGATAGTAAAGCTGTTGGAAAGTCAAACCGGAGCACCAGGAGAGGGACTCTTCGTTGAGTTTTAGAAACCTTTCGTATTCACAGTGTGTCCATTCTCTAGGTTTCCCGTACATGTTATAGCTGTAGTAATATTCCCTTCAACCTGGAGAGGTGGGACCCATGGAATGGTTGCCATGCATTATTGCTTTAAAGGGTCTGCATTTGCTCACCCAATCTCACCAATCCTCTCAGTCCCAAGTGTCCAGCCTCATGCCACATCCAGCTGTCATCGTAGATAGGGTCATTCCAGGTTGCATCAGAGACCCTGAAGGAATTGTAAAGAATTTCCCTGTTTCTTTGTTCTGTTTTTGAAATTCCTTTTTAGAGTGGGTTTGAGCTGATTCTCGCTGCCATGTTTATGCCAGTCTAGACACACTTGATTCCCTTACGGAGACATATCAATACATAGGTTTTAAGATTCTTACTAGTCAGATCTATTCCTCTGCGGGAAATATGGGGTTTTGAGTCCCTTTCACTGAGGAAGGTGTAGGTCTTGTCTATTCCATAGTTGGTTTTTGGAACAGTACCTGTGCTTATATCAAACTCTGGTTTGATGCATCACCCCACCTCTCCTTCCCCCTTAAGCAGGCATAAGAGTGTTTTCTAAATGTGAGACTCTGTTCTCTTTGCTAACTCAGTTCATGTGTAGCCATGTTTACAGGATCTTCCTAAGTGATATCTTATGATAAGTTTCTTTTCCTGTGTGACTTCTTTCCCTTAGAATCATCGTACCTGAATCCACTCATTTTGCTGCTACTGGTCTTATGACATTGATTTCGTGGCTGAGGGATATTCCATCGTACGTAAGTTCCGCAACGTTTGGAACCATTTTTATATTTCCTGGGATATTTCAGGTGTACCCAGGTTGAGGTTCTTGTAAGCAGTGCAGCCCTCAATTTGGGGGTGGCTCTGTCTTATGGATTTTCAGTTTTCCCAAGGTATATTCCCTAGACTGGAAGTGCCCTTGGCTCTGTAGCTCTGTTGTTTACTTGTTTTAGGGAACACAATGCACTCCTCCAGTGAGGCGGTTGGCAACTTACATCCCGCCCATCAGCATAACAAGGCTCCCTGTTCTCCGGGGCCTGTCTTGCCTTTCTGGTTTTTACACATTTTGTGGATGTCCCTTTTGACCGGTGGGAAGTGATACTTCTTTGTAGTGCAGATTTGCATTGCCCGCTTGCTTGCTTGGCCAAAAAGGGCGTATGCGTTTTCTCCTGAATATATTCAGGAGAAAACGCATACGCCCTTTTTGGCCAAGTGCATCATTGTCGAAGTTGTGCCCCTCTTCCTGTGCTTTACAGGCGATTCTAACGTACCTCTTGAAATCTGTTTCCTGCTATTCTGCCTCACATTCAAGTCCGCCTCGTTGCCTTCCCTCAACAGATTTTTGGACGATAGTTGGCCTTGATTACTCTGCCAGTTTGTGAATTGCTGTGCCCCTGAGCTCCATTTTTCAACTCGTTTTTTGTGAGCTGAACGCAAGTCCAAACATTTGGTTCAGGACCTATACTGGTTCCCGGTGGGTGGCTGAGACTTTGGTGAATTCTTCTTCCTGCCGGGAAATTAGAGTGACATGTGCCCATCCAAATGCCTAACAGCTACTCTCTCATTGGTTCTCCCTCTTCCCTTTCCTCCTCTGCCAAATGGGCAACCTGTGTGAACCAGGAGCTTAAAGGGGCTGTCTCTCCAAGTTGGGAGATTGATAGTAAAGCTGTTGGAAAGTCAAACCGGAGCACCAGGAGAGGGACTCTTCGTTGAGTTTTAGAAACCTTTCGTATTCACAGTGTGTCCATTCTCTAGGTTTCCCGTACATGTTATAGCTGTAGTAATATTCCCTTCAACCTGGAGAGGTGGGACCCATGGAATGGTTGCCATGCATTATTGCTTTAAAGGGTCTGCATTTGCTCACCCAATCTCACCAATCCTCTCAGTCCCAAGTGTCCAGCCTCATGCCACATCCAGCTGTCATCGTAGATAGGGTCATTCCAGGTTGCATCAGAGACCCTGAAGGAATTGTAAAGAATTTCCCTGTTTCTTTGTTCTGTTTTGGAAATTCCTTTTTAGAGTGGGTTTGAGCTGATTCTCGCTGCCATGTTTATGCCAGTCTAGACACACTTGATTCCCTTACGGAGACATATCAATACATAGGTTTTAAGATTCTTACTAGTCAGATCTATTCCTCTGCGGGAAATATGGGGTTTTGAGTCCCTTTCACTGAGGAAGGTGTAGGTCTTGTCTATTCCATAGTTGGTTTTTGGAACAGTACCTGTGCTTATATCAAACTCTGGTTTGATGCATCACCCCACCTCTCCTTCCCCCTTAAGCAGGCATAAGAGTGTTTTCTAAATGTGAGACTCTGTTCTCTTTGCTAACTCAGTTCATGTGTAGCCATGTTTACAGGATCTTCCTAAGTGATATCTTATGATAAGTTTCTTTTCCTGTGTGACTTCTTTCCCTTAGAATCATCGTACCTGAATCCACTCATTTTGCTGCTACTGGTCTTATGACATTGATTTCGTGGCTGAGGGATATTCCATCGTACGTAAGTTCCACAACGTTTGGAACCATTTTTATATTTCCTGGGATATTTCAGGTGTACCCAGGTTGAGGTTCTTGTAAGCAGTGCAGCCCTCAATTTGGGGGTGGCTCTGTCTTATGGATTTTCAGTTTTCCCAAGGTATATTCCCTAGACTGGAAGTGCCCTTGGCTCTGTAGCTCTGTTGTTTACTTGTTTTAGGGAACACAATGCACTCCTCCAGTGAGGCGGTTGGCAACTTACATCCCGCCCATCAGCATAACAAGGCTCCCTGTTCTCTGGGGCCTGTCTTGCCTTTCTGGTTTTTACACATTTTGTGGATGTCCCTTTTGACCGGTGGGAAGTGATACTTCTTTGTAGTGCAGATTTGCATTGCCCGCTTGCTTGCTTGGCCAAAAAGGGCGTATGCGTTTTCTCCTGAATATATTCAGGAGAAAACGCATACGCCCTTTTTGGCCAAGTGCATCATTGTCGAAGTTGTGCCCCTCTTCCTGTGCTTTACAGGCGATTCTAACGTACCTCTTGAAATCTGTTTCCTGCTATTCTGCCTCGCATTCAAGTCCGCCTCGTTGCCTTCCCTCAACAGATTTTTGGACGATAGTTGGCCTTGATTACTCTGCCAGTTTGTGAATTGCTGTGCCCCTGAGCTCCATTTTTCAACTCGTTTTTTGTGAGCTGAACGCAAGTCCAAACATTTGGTTCAGGACCTATACTGGTTCCCGGTGGGTGGCTGAGACTTTGGTGAATTCTTCTTCCTGCCGGGAAATTAGAGTGACATGTGCCCATCCAAATGCCTAACAGCTACTCTCTCATTGGTTCTCCCTCTTCCCTTTCCTCCTCTGCCAAATGGGCAACCTGTGTGAACCAGGAGCTTAAAGGGGCTGTCTCTCCAAGTTGGGAGATTGATAGTAAAGCTGTTGGAAAGTCAAACCGGAGCACCAGGAGAGGGACTCTTCGTTGAGTTTTAGAAACCTTTCGTATTCACAGTGTGTCCATTCTCTAGGTTTCCCGTACATGTTATAGCTGTAGTAATATTCCCTTCAACCTGGAGAGGTGGGACCCATGGAATGGTTGCCATGCATTATTGCTTTAAAGGGTCTGCATTTGCTCACCCAATCTCACCAATCCTCTCAGTCCCAAGTGTCCAGCCTCATGCCACATCCAGCTGTCATCGTAGATAGGGTCATTCCAGGTTGCATCAGAGACCCTGAAGGAATTGTAAAGAATTTCCCTGTTTCTTTGTTCTGTTTTTGAAATTCCTTTTTAGAGTGGGTTTGAGCTGATTCTCGCTGCCATGTTTATGCCAGTCTAGACACACTTGATTCCCTTACGGAGACATATCAATACATAGGTTTTAAGATTCTTACTAGTCAGATCTATTCCTCTGCGGGAAATATGGGGTTTTGAGTCCCTTTCACTGAGGAAGGTGTAGGTCTTGTCTATTCCATAGTTGGTTTTTGGAACAGTACCTGTGCTTATATCAAACTCTGGTTTGATGCATCACCCCACCTCTCCTTCCCCCTTAAGCAGGCATAAGAGTGTTTTCTAAATGTGAGACTCTGTTCTCTTTGCTAACTCAGTTCATGTGTAGCCATGTTTACAGGATCTTCCTAAGTGATATCTTATGATAAGTTTCTTTTCCTGTGTGACTTCTTTCCCTTAGAATCATCGTACCTGAATCCACTCATTTTGCTGCTACTGGTCTTATGACATTGATTTCGTGGCTGAGGGATATTCCATCGTACGTAAGTTCCACAACGTTTGGAACCATTTTTATATTTCCTGGGATATTTCAGGTGTACCCAGGTTGAGGTTCTTGTAAGCAGTGCAGCCCTCAATTTGGGGGTGGCTCTGTCTTATGGATTTTCAGTTTTCCCAAGGTATATTCCCTAGACTGGAAGTGCCCTTGGCTCTGTAGCTCTGTTGTTTACTTGTTTTAGGGAACACAATGCACTCCTCCAGTGAGGCGGTTGGCAACTTACATCCCGCCCATCAGCATAACAAGGCTCCCTGTTCTCCGGGGCCTGTCTTGCCTTTCTGGTTTTTACACATTTTGTGGATGTCCCTTTTGACCGGTGGGAAGTGATACTTCTTTGTAGTGCAGATTTGCATTGCCCGCTTGCTTGCTTGGCCAAAAAGGGCGTATGCGTTTTCTCCTGAATATATTCAGGAGAAAACGCATACGCCCTTTTTGGCCAAGTGCATCATTGTCGAAGTTGTGCCCCTCTTCCTGTGCTTTACAGGCGATTCTAACGTACCTCTTGAAATCTGTTTCCTGCTATTCTGCCTCGCATTCAAGTCCGCCTCGTTGCCTTCCCTCAACAGATTTTTGGACGATAGTTGGCCTTGATTACTCTGCCAGTTTGTGAATTGCTGTGCCCCTGAGCTCCATTTTTCAACTCGTTTTTTGTGAGCTGAACGCAAGTCCAAACATTTGGTTCAGGACCTATACTGGTTCCCGGTGGGTGGCTGAGACTTTGGTGAATTCTTCTTCCTGCCGGGAAATTAGAGTGACATGTGCCCATCCAAATGCCTAACAGCTACTCTCTCATTGGTTCTCCCTCTTCCCTTTCCTCCTCTGCCAAATGGGCAACCTGTGTGAACCAGGAGCTTAAAGGGGCTGTCTCTCCAAGTTGGGAGATTGATAGTAAAGCTGTTGGAAAGTCAAACCGGAGCACCAGGAGAGGGACTCTTCGTTGAGTTTTAGAAACCTGTCGTATTCACAGTGTGTCCATTCTCTAGGTTTCCCGTACATGTTATAGCTGTAGTAATATTCCCTTCAACCTGGAGAGGTGGGACCCATGGAATGGTTGCCATGCATTATTGCTTTAAAGGGTCTGCATTTGCTCACCCAATCTCACCAATCCTCTCAGTCCCAAGTGTCCAGCCTCATGCCACATCCAGCTGTCATCGTAGATAGGGTCATTCCAGGTTGCATCAGAGACCCTGAAGGAATTGTAAAGAATTTCCCTGTTTCTTTGTTCTGTTTTTGAAATTCCTTTTTAGAGTGGGTTTGAGCTGATTCTCGCTGCCATGTTTATGCCAGTCTAGACACACTTGATTCCCTTACGGAGACATATCAATACATAGGTTTTAAGATTCTTACTAGTCAGATCTATTCCTCTGCGGGAAATATGGGGTTTTGAGTCCCTTTCACTGAGGAAGGTGTAGGTCTTGTCTATTCCATAGTTGGTTTTTGGAACAGTACCTGTGCTTATATCAAACTCTGGTTTGATGCATCACCCCACCTCTCCTTCCCCCTTAAGCAGGCATAAGAGTGTTTTCTAAATGTGAGACTCTGTTCTCTTTCCTAACTCAGTTCATGTGTAGCCATGTTTACAGGATCTTCCTAAGTGATATCTTATGATAAGTTTCTTTTCCCGTGTGACTTCTTTCCCTTAGAATCATCATACCTGAATCCACTCATTTTGCTGCTACTGGTCTTATGACATTGATTTCGTGGCTGAGGGATATTCCATCGTACGTAAGTTCCGCAACGTTTGGAACCATTTTTATATTTCCTGGGATATTTCAGGTGTACCCAGGTTGAGGTTCTTGTAAGCAGTGCAGCCCTCAATTTGGGGGTGGCTCTGTCTTATGGATTTTCAGTTTTCCCAAGGTATATTCCCTAGACTGGAAGTGCCCTTGGCTCTGTAGCTCTGTTGTTTACTTGTTTTAGGGAACACAATGCACTCCTCCAGTGAGGCGGTTGGCAACTTACATCCCGCCCATCAGCATAACAAGGCTCCCTGTTCTCCGGGGCCTGTCTTGCCTTTCTGGTTTTTACACATTTTGTGGATGTCCCTTTTGACCGGTGGGAATTGATACTTCTTTGTAGTGCAGATTTGCATTGCCCGCTTGCTTGCTTGGCCAAAAAGGGCGTATGCGTTTTCTCCTGAATATATTCAGGAGAAAACGCATACGCCCTTTTTGGCCAAGTGCATCATTGTCGAAGTTGTGCCCCTCTTCCTGTGCTTTACAGGCGATTCTAACGTACCTCTTGAAATCTGTTTCCTGCTATTCTGCCTCGCATTCAAGTCCGCCTCGTTGCCTTCCCTCAACAGATTTTTGGACGATAGTTGGCCTTGATTACTCTGCCAGTTTGTGAATTGCTGTGCCCCTGAGCTCCATTTTTCAACTCGTTTTTTGTGAGCTGAACGCAAGTCCAAACATTTGGTTCAGGACCTATACTGGTTCCCGGTGGGTGGCTGAGACTTTGGTGAATTCTTCTTCCTGCCGGGAAATTAGAGTGACATGTGCCCATCCAAATGCCTAACAGCTACTCTCTCATTGGTTCTCCCTCTTCCCTTTCCTCCTCTGCCAAATGGGCAACCTGTGTGAACCAGGAGCTTAAAGGGGCTGTCTCTCCAAGTTGGGAGATTGATAGTAAAGCTGTTGGAAAGTCAAACCGGAGCACCAGGAGAGGGACTCTTCGTTGAGTTTTAGAAACCTGTCGTATTCACAGTGTGTCCATTCTCTAGGTTTCCCGTACATGTTATAGCTGTAGTAATATTCCCTTCAACCTGGAGAGGTGGGACCCATGGAATGGTTGCCATGCATTATTGCTTTAAAGGGTCTGCATTTGCTCACCCAATCTCACCAATCCTCTCAGTCCCAAGTGTCCAGCCTCATGCCACATCCAGCTGTCATCGTAGATAGGGTCATTCCAGGTTGCATCAGAGACCCTGAAGGAATTGTAAAGAATTTCCCTGTTTCTTTGTTCTGTTTTTGAAATTCCTTTTTAGAGTGGGTTTGAGCTGATTCTCGCTGCCATGTTTATGCCAGTCTAGACACACTTGATTCCCTTACGGAGACATATCAATACATAGGTTTTAAGATTCTTACTAGTCAGATCTATTCCTCTGCGGGAAATATGGGGTTTCGAGTCCCTTTCACTGAGGAAGGTGTAGGTCTTGTCTATTCCATAGTTGGTTTTTGGAACAGTACCTGTGCTTATATCAAACTCTGGTTTGATGCATCACCCCACCTCTCCTTCCCCCTTAAGCAGGCATAAGAGTGTTTTCTAAATGTGAGACTCTGTTCTCTTTGCTAACTCAGTTCATGTGTAGCCATGTTTACAGGATCTTCCTAAGTGATATCTTATGATAAGTTTCTTTTCCTGTGTGACTTCTTTCCCTTAGAATCATCGTACCTGAATCCACTCATTTTGCTGCTACTGGTCTTATGACATTGATTTCGTGGCTGAGGGATATTCCATCGTACGTAAGTTCCGCAACGTTTGGAACCATTTTTATATTTCCTGGGATATTTCAGGTGTACCCAGGTTGAGGTTCTTGTAAGCAGTGCAGCCCTCAATTTGGGGGTGGCTCTGTCTTATGGATTTTCAGTTTTCCCAAGGTATATTCCCTAGACTGGAAGTGCCCTTGGCTCTGTAGCTCTGTTGTTTACTTGTTTTAGGGAACACAATGCACTCCTCCAGTGAGGCGGTTGGCAACTTACATCCCGCCCATCAGCATAACAAGGCTCCCTGTTCTCCGGGGCCTGTCTTGCCTTTCTGGTTTTTACACATTTTGTGGATGTCCCTTTTGACCGGTGGGAATTGATACTTCTTTGTAGTGCAGATTTGCATTGCCCGCTTGCTTGCTTGGCCAAAAAGGGCGTATGCGTTTTCTCCTGAATATATTCAGGAGAAAACGCATACGCCCTTTTTGGCCAAGTGCATCATTGTCGAAGTTGTGCCCCTCTTCCTGTGCTTTACAGGCGATTCTAACGTACCTCTTGAAATCTGTTTCCTGCTATTCTGCCTCGCATTCAAGTCCGCCTCGTTGCCTTCCCTCAACAGATTTTTGGACGATAGTTGGCCTTGATTACTCTGCCAGTTTGTGAATTGCTGTGCCCCTGAGCTCCATTTTTCAACTCGTTTTTTGTGAGCTGAACGCAAGTCCAAACATTTGGTTCAGGACCTATACTGGTTCCCGGTGGGTGGCTGAGACTTTGGTGAATTCTTCTTCCTGCCGGGAAATTAGAGTGACATGTGCCCATCCAAATGCCTAACAGCTACTCTCTCATTGGTTCTCCCTCTTCCCTTTCCTCCTCTGCCAAATGGGCAACCTGTGTGAACCAGGAGCTTAAAGGGGCTGTCTCTCCAAGTTGGGAGATTGATAGTAAAGCTGTTGGAAAGTCAAACCGGAGCACCAGGAGAGGGACTCTTCGTTGAGTTTTAGAAACCTGTCGTATTCACAGTGTGTCCATTCTCTAGGTTTCCCGTACATGTTATAGCTGTAGTAATATTCCCTTCAACCTGGAGAGGTGGGACCCATGGAATGGTTGCCATGCATTATTGCTTTAAAGGGTCTGCATTTGCTCACCCAATCTCACCAATCCTCTCAGTCCCAAGTGTCCAGCCTCATGCCACATCCAGCTGTCATCGTAGATAGGGTCATTCCAGGTTGCATCAGAGACCCTGAAGGAATTGTAAAGAATTTCCCTGTTTCTTTGTTCTGTTTTTGAAATTCCTTTTTAGAGTGGGTTTGAGCTGATTCTCGCTGCCATGTTTATGCCAGTCTAGACACACTTGATTCCCTTACGGAGACATATCAATACATAGGTTTTAAGATTCTTACTAGTCAGATCTATTCCTCTGCGGGAAATATGGGGTTTCGAGTCCCTTTCACTGAGGAAGGTGTAGGTCTTGTCTATTCCATAGTTGGTTTTTGGAACAGTACCTGTGCTTATATCAAACTCTGGTTTGATGCATCACCCCACCTCTCCTTCCCCCTTAAGCAGGCATAAGAGTGTTTTCTAAATGTGAGACTCTGTTCTCTTTGCTAACTCAGTTCATGTGTAGCCATGTTTACAGGATCTTCCTAAGTGATATCTTATGATAAGTTTCTTTTCCTGTGTGACTTCTTTCCCTTAGAATCATCGTACCTGAATCCACTCATTTTGCTGCTACTGGTCTTATGACATTGATTTCGTGGCTGAGGGATATTCCATCGTACGTAAGTTCCGCAACGTTTGGAACCATTTTTATATTTCCTGGGATATTTCAGGTGTACCCAGGTTGAGGTTCTTGTAAGCAGTGCAGCCCTCAATTTGGGGGTGGCTCTGTCTTATGGATTTTCAGTTTTCCCAAGGTATATTCCCTAGACTGGAAGTGCCCTTGGCTCTGTAGCTCTGTTGTTTACTTGTTTTAGGGAACACAATGCACTCCTCCAGTGAGTCGGTTGGCAACTTACATCCCGTCCATCAGCATAACAAGGCTCCCTGTTCTCCGGGGCCTGTCTTGCCTTTCTGGTTTTTACACATTTTGTGGATGTCCCTTTTGACCGGTGGGAATTGATACTTCTTTGTAGTGCAGATTTGCATTGCCCGCTTGCTTGCTTGGCCAAAAAGGGCGTATGCGTTTTCTCCTGAATATATTCAGGAGAAAACGCATACGCCCTTTTTGGCCAAGTGCATCATTGTCGAAGTTGTGCCCCTCTTCCTGTGCTTTACAGGCGATTCTAACGTACCTCTTGAAATCAGTTTCCTGCTATTCTGCCTCGCATTCAAGTCCGCCTCGTTGCCTTCCCTCAACAGATTTTTGGACGATAGTTGGCCTTGATTACTCTGCCAGTTTGTGAATTGCTGTGCCCCTGAGCTCCATTTTTCAACTCGTTTTTTGTGAGCTGAACGCAAGTCCAAACATTTGGTTCAGGACCTATACTGGTTCCCGGTGGGTGGCTGAGACTTTGGTGAATTCTTCTTCCTGCCGGGAAATTAGAGTGACATGTGCCCATCCAAATGCCTAACAGCTACTCTCTCATTGGTTCTCCCTCTTCCCTTTCCTCCTCTGCCAAATGGGCAACCTGTGTGAACCAGGAGCTTAAAGGGGCTGTCTCTCCAAGTTGGGAGATTGATAGTAAAGCTGTTGGAAAGTCAAACCGGAGCACCAGGAGAGGGACTCTTCGTTGAGTTTTAGAAACCTGTCGTATTCACAGTGTGTCCATTCTCTAGGTTTCCCGTACATGTTATAGCTGTAGTAATATTCCCTTCAACCTGGAGAGGTGGGACCCATGGAATGGTTGCCATGCATTATTGCTTTAAAGGGTCTGCATTTGCTCACCCAATCTCACCAATCCTCTCAGTCCCAAGTGTCCAGCCTCATGCCACATCCAGCTGTCATCGTAGATAGGGTCATTCCAGGTTGCATCAGAGACCCTGAAGGAATTGTAAAGAATTTCCCTGTTTCTTTGTTCTGTTTTTGAAATTCCTTTTTAGAGTGGGTTTGAGCTGATTCTCGCTGCCATGTTTATGCCAGTCTAGACACACTTGATTCCCTTACGGAGACATATCAATACATAGGTTTTAAGATTCTTACTAGTCAGATCTATTCCTCTGCGGGAAATATGGGGTTTCGAGTCCCTTTCACTGAGGAAGGTGTAGGTCTTGTCTATTCCATAGTTGGTTTTTGGAACAGTACCTGTGCTTATATCAAACTCTGGTTTGATGCATCACCCCACCTCTCCTTCCCCCTTAAGCAGGCATAAGAGTGTTTTCTAAATGTGAGACTCTGTTCTCTTTGCTAACTCAGTTCATGTGTAGCCATGTTTACAGGATCTTCCTAAGTGATATCTTATGATAAGTTTCTTTTCCTGTGTGACTTCTTTCCCTTAGAATCATCGTACCTGAATCCACTCATTTTGCTGCTACTGGTCTTATGACATTGATTTCGTGGCTGAGGGATATTCCATCGTACGTAAGTTCCGCAACGTTTGGAACCATTTTTATATTTCCTGGGATATTTCAGGTGTACCCAGGTTGAGGTTCTTGTAAGCAGTGCAGCCCTCAATTTGGGGGTGGCTCTGTCTTATGGATTTTCAGTTTTCCCAAGGTATATTCCCTAGACTGGAAGTGCCCTTGGCTCTGTAGCTCTGTTGTTTACTTGTTTTAGGGAACACAATGCACTCCTCCAGTGAGTCGGTTGGCAACTTACATCCCGTCCATCAGCATAACAAGGCTCCCTGTTCTCCGGGGCCTGTCTTGCCTTTCTGGTTTTTACACATTTTGTGGATGTCCCTTTTGACCGGTGGGAATTGATACTTCTTTGTAGTGCAGATTTGCATTGCCCGCTTGCTTGCTTGGCCAAAAAGGGCGTATGCGTTTTCTCCTGAATATATTCAGGAGAAAACGCATACGCCCTTTTTGGCCAAGTGCATCATTGTCGAAGTTGTGCCCCTCTTCCTGTGCTTTACAGGCGATTCTAACGTACCTCTTGAAATCAGTTTCCTGCTATTCTGCCTCGCATTCAAGTCCGCCTCGTTGCCTTCCCTCAACAGATTTTTGGACGATAGTTGGCCTTGATTACTCTGCCAGTTTGTGAATTGCTGTGCCCCTGAGCTCCATTTTTCAACTCGTTTTTTGTGAGCTGAACGCAAGTCCAAACATTTGGTTCAGGACCTATACTGGTTCCCGGTGGGTGGCTGAGACTTTGGTGAATTCTTCTTCCTGCCGGGAAATTAGAGTGACATGTGCCCATCCAAATGCCTAACAGCTACTCTCTCATTGGTTCTCCCTCTTCCCTTTCCTCCTCTGCCAAATGGGCAACCTGTGTGAACCAGGAGCTTAAAGGGGCTGTCTCTCCAAGTTGGGAGATTGATAGTAAAGCTGTTGGAAAGTCAAACCGGAGCACCAGGAGAGGGACTCTTCGTTGAGTTTTAGAAACCTGTCGTATTCACAGTGTGTCCATTCTCTAGGTTTCCCGTACATGTTATAGCTGTAGTAATATTCCCTTCAACCTGGAGAGGTGGGACCCATGGAATGGTTGCCATGCATTATTGCTTTAAAGGGTCTGCATTTGCTCACCCAATCTCACCAATCCTCTCAGTCCCAAGTGTCCAGCCTCATGCCACATCCAGCTGTCATCGTAGATAGGGTCATTCTAGGTTGCATCAGAGACCCTGAAGGAATTGTAAAGAATTTCCCTGTTTCTTTGTTCTGTTTTGGAAATTCCTTTTTAGAGTGGGTTTGAGCTGATTCTCGCTGCCATGTTTATGCCAGTCTAGACACACTTGATTCCCTTACGGAGACATATCAATACATAGGTTTTAAGATTCTTACTAGTCAGATCTATTCCTCTGCGGGAAATATGGGGTTTTGAGTCCCTTTCACTGAGGAAGGTGTAGGTCTTGTCTATTCCATAGTTGGTTTTTGGAACAGTACCTGTGCTTATATCAAACTCTGGTTTGATGCATCACCCCACCTCTCCTTCCCCCTTAAGCAGGCATAAGAGTGTTTTCTAAATGTGAGACTCTGTTCTCTTTGCTAACTCAGTTCATGTGTAGCCATGTTTACAGGATCTTCCTAAGTGATATCTTATGATAAGTTTCTTTTCCCGTGTGACTTCTTTCCCTTAGAATCATCGTACCTGAATCCACTCATTTTGCTGCTACTGGTCTTATGACATTGATTTCGTGGCTGAGGGATATTCCATCGTACGTAAGTTCCACAACGTTTGGAACCATTTTTATATTTCCTGGGATATTTCAGGTGTACCCAGGTTGAGGTTCTTGTAAGCAGTGCAGCCCTCAATTTGGGGGTGGCTCTGTCTTATGGATTTTCAGTTTTCCCAAGGTATATTCCCTAGACTGGAAGTGCCCTTGGCTCTGTAGCTCTGTTGTTTACTTGTTTTAGGGAACACAATGCACTCCTCCAGTGAGGCAGTTGGCAACTTACATCCCGCCCATCAGCATAACAAGGCTCCCTGTTCTCCGGGGCCTGTCTTGCCTTTCTGGTTTTTACACATTTTGTGGATGTCCCTTTTGACCGGTGGGAATTGATACTTCTTTGTAGTGCAGATTTGCATTGCCCGCTTGCTTGCTTGGCCAAAAAGGGCGTATGCATTTTCTCCTGAATATATTCAGGAGAAAACGCATACGCCCTTTTTGGCCAAGTGCATCATTGTCGAAGTTGTGCCCCTCTTCCTGTGCTTTACAGGCGATTCTAACGTACCTCTTGAAATCTGTTTCCTGCTATTCTGCCTCGCATTCAAGTCCGCCTCGTTGCCTTCCCTCAACAGATTTTTGGACGATAGTTGGCCTTGATTACTCTGCCAGTTTGTGAATTGCTGTGCCCCTGAGCTCCATTTTTCAACTCGTTTTTTGTGAGCTGAACGCAAGTCCAAACATTTGGTTCAGGACCTATACTGGTTCCCGGTGGGTGGCTGAGACTTTGGTGAATTCTTCTTCCTGCCGGGAAATTAGAGTGACATGTGCCCATCCAAATGCCTAACAGCTACTCTCTCATTGGTTCTCCCTCTTCCCTTTCCTCCTCTGCCAAATGGGCAACCTGTGTGAACCAGGAGCTTAAAGGGGCTGTCTCTCCAAGTTGGGAGATTGATAGTAAAGCTGTTGGAAAGTCAAACCGGAGCACCAGGAGAGGGACTCTTCGTTGAGTTTTAGAAACCTTTCGTATTCACAGTGTGTCCATTCTCTAGGTTTCCCGTACATGTTATAGCTGTAGTAATATTCCCTTCAACCTGGAGAGGTGGGACCCATGGAATGGTTGCCATGCATTATTGCTTTAAAGGGTCTGCATTTGCTCACCCAATCTCACCAATCCTCTCAGTCCCAAGTGTCCAGCCTCATGCCACATCCAGCTGTCATCGTAGATAGGGTCATTCCAGGTTGCATCAGAGACCCTGAAGGAATTGTAAAGAATTTCCCTGTTTCTTTGTTCTGTTTTTGAAATTCCTTTTTAGAGTGGGTTTGAGCTGATTCTCGCTGCCATGTTTATGCCAGTCTAGACACACTTGATTCCCTTACGGAGACATATCAATACATAGGTTTTAAGATTCTTACTAGTCAGATCTATTCCTCTGCGGGAAATATGGGGTTTCGAGTCCCTTTCACTGAGGAAGGTGTAGGTCTTGTCTATTCCATAGTTGGTTTTTGGAACAGTACCTGTGCTTATATCAAACTCTGGTTTGATGCATCACCCCACCTCTCCTTCCCCCTTAAGCAGGCATAAGAGTGTTTTCTAAATGTGAGACTCTGTTCTCTTTGCTAACTCAGTTCATGTGTAGCCATGTTTACAGGATCTTCCTAAGTGATATCTTATGATAAGTTTCTTTTCCCGTGTGACTTCTTTCACTTAGAATCATCGTACCTGAATCCACTCATTTTGCTGCTACTGGTCTTATGACATTGATTTCGTGGCTGAGGGATATTCCATCGTACGTAAGTTCCACAATGTTTGGAACCATTTTTATATTTCCTGGGATATTTCAGGTGTACCCAGGTTGAGGTTCTTGTAAGCAGTGCAGCCCTCAATTTGGGGGTGGCTCTGTCTTATGGATTTTCAGTTTTCCCAAGGTATATTCCCTAGACTGGAAGTGCCCTTGGCTCTGTAGCTCTGTTGTTTACTTGTTTTAGGGAACACAATGCACTCCTCCAGTGAGGCAGTTGGCAACTTACATCCCGCCCATCAGCATAACAAGGCTCCCTGTTCTCCGGGGCCTGTCTTGCCTTTCTGGTTTTTACACATTTTGTGGATGTCCCTTTTGACCGGTGGGAATTGATACTTCTTTGTAGTGCAGATTTGCATTGCCCGCTTGCTTGCTTGGCCAAAAAGGGCGTATGCGTTTTCTCCTGAATATATTCAGGAGAAAACGCATACGCCCTTTTTGGCCAAGTGCATCATTGTCGAAGTTGTGCCCCTCTTCCTGTGCTTTACAGGCGATTCTAACGTACCTCTTGAAATCTGTTTCCTGCTATTCTGCCTCGCATTCAAGTCCGCCTCGTTGCCTTCCCTCAACAGATTTTTGGACGATAGTTGGCCTTGATTACTCTGCCAGTTTGTGAATTGCTGTGCCCCTGAGCTCCATTTTTCAACTCGTTTTTTGTGAGCTGAACGCAAGTCCAAACATTTGGTTCAGGACCTATACTGGTTCCCGGTGGGTGGCTGAGACTTTGGTGAATTCTTCTTCCTGCCGGGAAATTAGAGTGACATGTGCCCATCCAAATGCCTAACAGCTACTCTCTCATTGGTTCTCCCTCTTCCCTTTCCTCCTCTGCCAAATGGGCAACCTGTGTGAACCAGGAGCTTAAAGGGGCTGTCTCTCCAAGTTGGGAGATTGATAGTAAAGCTGTTGGAAAGTCAAACCGGAGCACCAGGAGAGGGACTCTTCGTTGAGTTTTAGAAACCTTTCGTATTCACAGTGTGTCCATTCTCTAGGTTTCCCGTACATGTTATAGCTGTAGTAATATTCCCTTCAACCTGGAGAGGTGGGACCCATGGAATGGTTGCCATGCATTATTGCTTTAAAGGGTCTGCATTTGCTCACCCAATCTCACCAATCCTCTCAGTCCCAAGTGTCCAGCCTCATGCCACATCCAGCTGTCATCGTAGATAGGGTCATTCCAGGTTGCATCAGAGACCCTGAAGGAATTGTAAAGAATTTCCCTGTTTCTTTGTTCTGTTTTTGAAATTCCTTTTTAGAGTGGGTTTGAGCTGATTCTCGCTGCCATGTTTATGCCAGTCTAGACACACTTGATTCCCTTACGGAGACATATCAATACATAGGTTTTAAGATTCTTACTAGTCAGATCTATTCCTCTGCGGGAAATATGGGGTTTTGAGTCCCTTTCACTGAGGAAGGTGTAGGTCTTGTCTATTCCATAGTTGGTTTTTGGAACAGTACCTGTGCTTATATCAAACTCTGGTTTGATGCATCACCCCACCTCTCCTTCCCCCTTAAGCAGGCATAAGAGTGTTTTCTAAATGTGAGACTCTGTTCTCTTTCCTAACTCAGTTCATGTGTAGCCATGTTTACAGGATCTTCCTAAGTGATATCTTATGATAAGTTTCTTTTCCCGTGTGACTTCTTTCCCTTAGAATCATCGTACCTGAATCCACTCATTTTGCTGCTACTGGTCTTATGACATTGATTTCGTGGCTGAGGGATATTCCATCGTACGTAAGTTCCACAATGTTTGGAACCATTTTTATATTTCCTGGGATATTTCAGGTGTACCCAGGTTGAGGTTCTTGTAAGCAGTGCAGCCCTCAATTTGGGGGTGGCTCTGTCTTATGGATTTTCAGTTTTCCCAAGGTATATTCCCTAGACTGGAAGTGCCCTTGGCTCTGTAGCTCTGTTGTTTACTTGTTTTAGGGAACACAATGCACTCCTCCAGTGAGGCGGTTGGCAACTTACATCCCGCCCATCAGCATAACAAGGCTCCCTGTTCTCCGGGGCCTGTCTTGCCTTTCTGGTTTTTACACATTTTGTGGATGTCCCTTTTGACCGGTGGGAAGTGATACTTCTTTGTAGTGCAGATTTGCATTGCCCGCTTGCTTGCTTGGCCAAAAAGGGCGTATGCGTTTTCTCCTGAATATATTCAGGAGAAAACGCATACGCCCTTTTTGGCCAAGTGCATCATTGTCGAAGTTGTGCCCCTCTTCCTGTGCTTTACAGGCGATTCTAACGTACCTCTTGAAATCTGTTTCCTGCTATTCTGCCTCGCATTCAAGTCCGCCTCGTTGCCTTCCCTCAACAGATTTTTGGACGATAGTTGGCCTTGATTACTCTGCCAGTTTGTGAATTGCTGTGCCCCTGAGCTCCATTTTTCAACTCGTTTTTTGTGAGCTGAACGCAAGTCCAAACATTTGGTTCAGGACCTATACTGGTTCCCGGTGGGTGGCTGAGACTTTGGTGAATTCTTCTTCCTGCCGGGAAATTAGAGTGACATGTGCCCATCCAAATGCCTAACAGCTACTCTCTCATTGGTTCTCCCTCTTCCCTTTCCTCCTCTGCCAAATGGGCAACCTGTGTGAACCAGGAGCTTAAAGGGGCTGTCTCTCCAAGTTGGGAGATTGATAGTAAAGCTGTTGGAAAGTCAAACCGGAGCACCAGGAGAGGGACTCTTCGTTGAGTTTTAGAAACCTGTCGTATTCACAGTGTGTCCATTCTCTAGGTTTCCCGTACATGTTATAGCTGTAGTAATATTCCCTTCAACCTGGAGAGGTGGGACCCATGGAATGGTTGCCATGCATTATTGCTTTAAAGGGTCTGCATTTGCTCACCCAATCTCACCAATCCTCTCAGTCCCAAGTGTCCAGCCTCATGCCACATCCAGCTGTCATCGTAGATAGGGTCATTCCAGGTTGCATCAGAGACCCTGAAGGAATTGTAAAGAATTTCCCTGTTTCTTTGTTCTGTTTTGGAAATTCCTTTTTAGAGTGGGTTTGACCTGATTCTCGCTGCCATGTTTATGCCAGTCTAGACACACTTGATTCCCTTACGGAGACATATCAATACATAGGTTTTAAGATTCTTACTAGTCAGATCTATTCCTCTGCGGGAAATATGGGGTTTCGAGTCCCTTTCACTGAGGAAGGTGTAGGTCTTGTCTATTCCATAGTTGGTTTTTGGAACAGTACCTGTGCTTATATCAAACTCTGGTTTGATGCATCACCCCACCTCTCCTTCCCCCTTAAGCAGGCATAAGAGTGTTTTCTAAATGTGAGACTCTGTTCTCTTTGCTAACTCAGTTCATGTGTAGCCATGTTTACAGGATCTTCCTAAGTGATATCTTATGATAAGTTTCTTTTCCCGTGTGACTTCTTTCCCTTAGAATCATCGTACCTGAATCCACTCATTTTGCTGCTACTGGTCTTATGACATTGATTTCGTGGCTGAGGGATATTCCATCGTACGTAAGTTCCGCAACGTTTGGAACCATTTTTATATTTCCTGGGATATTTCAGGTGTACCCAGGTTGAGGTTCTTGTAAGCAGTGCAGCCCTCAATTTGGGGGTGGCTCTGTCTTATGGATTTTCAGTTTTCCCAAGGTATATTCCCTAGACTGGAAGTGCCCTTGGCTCTGTAGCTCTGTTGTTTACCTGTTTTAGGGAACACAATGCACTCCTCCAGTGAGGCGGTTGGCAACTTACATCCCGCCCATCAGCATAACAAGGCTCCCTGTTCTCCGGGGCCTGTCTTGCCTTTCTGGTTTTTACACATTTTGTGGATGTCCCTTTTGACCGGTGGGAAGTGATACTTCTTTGTAGTGCAGATTTGCATTGCCCGCTTGCTTGCTTGGCCAAAAAGGGCGTATGCGTTTTCTCCTGAATATATTCAGGAGAAAACGCATACGCCCTTTTTGGCCAAGTGCATCATTGTCGAAGTTGTGCCCCTCTTCCTGTGCTTTACAGGCGATTCTAACGTACCTCTTGAAATCTGTTTCCTGCTATTCTGCCTCGCATTCAAGTCCGCCTCGTTGCCTTCCCTCAACAGATTTTTGGACGATAGTTGGCCTTGATTACTCTGCCAGTTTGTGAATTGCTGTGCCCCTGAGCTCCATTTTTCAACTCGTTTTTTGTGAGCTGAACGCAAGTCCAAACATTTGGTTCAGGACCTATACTGGTTCCCGGTGGGTGGCTGAGACTTTGGTGAATTCTTCTTCCTGCCGGGAAATTAGAGTGACATGTGCCCATCCAAATGCCTAACAGCTACTCTCTCATTGGTTCTCCCTCTTCCCTTTCCTCCTCTGCCAAATGGGCAACCTGTGTGAACCAGGAGCTTAAAGGGGCTGTCTCTCCAAGTTGGGAGATTGATAGTAAAGCTGTTGGAAAGTCAAACCGGAGCACCAGGAGAGGGACTCTTCGTTGAGTTTTAGAAACCTGTCGTATTCACAGTGTGTCCATTCTCTAGGTTTCCCGTACATGTTATAGCTGTAGTAATATTCCCTTCAACCTGGAGAGGTGGGACCCATGGAATGGTTGCCATGCATTATTGCTTTAAAGGGTCTGCATTTGCTCACCCAATCTCACCAATCCTCTCAGTCCCAAGTGTCCAGCCTCATGCCACATCCAGCTGTCATCGTAGATAGGGTCATTCCAGGTTGCATCAGAGACCCTGAAGGAATTGTAAAGAATTTCCCTGTTTCTTTGTTCTGTTTTTGAAATTCCTTTTTAGAGTGGGTTTGAGCTGATTCTCGCTGCCATGTTTATGCCAGTCTAGACACACTTGATTCCCTTACGGAGACATATCAATACATAGGTTTTAAGATTCTTACTAGTCAGATCTATTCCTCTGCGGGAAATATGGGGTTTCGAGTCCCTTTCACTGAGGAAGGTGTAGGTCTTGTCTATTCCATAGTTGGTTTTTGGAACAGTACCTGTGCTTATATCAAACTCTGGTTTGATGCATCACCCCACCTCTCCTTCCCCCTTAAGCAGGCATAAGAGTGTTTTCTAAATGTGAGACTCTGTTCTCTTTGCTAACTCAGTTCATGTGTAGCCATGTTTACAGGATCTTCCTAAGTGATATCTTATGATAAGTTTCTTTTCCTGTGTGACTTCTTTCCCTTAGAATCATCGTACCTGAATCCACTCATTTTGCTGCTACTGGTCTTATGACATTGATTTCGTGGCTGAGGGATATTCCATCGTACGTAAGTTCCGCAACGTTTGGAACCATTTTTATATTTCCTGGGATATTTCAGGTGTACCCAGGTTGAGGTTCTTGTAAGCAGTGCAGCCCTCAATTTGGGGGTGGCTCTGTCTTATGGATTTTCAGTTTTCCCAAGGTATATTCCCTAGACTGGAAGTGCCCTTGGCTCTGTAGCTCTGTTGTTTACTTGTTTTAGGGAACACAATGCACTCCTCCAGTGAGGCGGTTGGCAACTTACATCCCGCCCATCAGCATAACAAGGCTCCCTGTTCTCCGGGGCCTGTCTTGCCTTTCTGGTTTTTACACATTTTGTGGATGTCCCTTTTGACCGGTGGGAATTGATACTTCTTTGTAGTGCAGATTTGCATTGCCCGCTTGCTTGCTTGGCCAAAAAGGGCGTATGCGTTTTCTCCTGAATATATTCAGGAGAAAACGCATACGCCCTTTTTGGCCAAGTGCATCATTGTCGAAGTTGTGCCCCTCTTCCTGTGCTTTACAGGCGATTCTAACGTACCTCTTGAAATCTGTTTCCTGCTATTCTGCCTCGCATTCAAGTCCGCCTCGTTGCCTTCCCTCAACAGATTTTTGGACGATAGTTGGCCTTGATTACTCTGCCAGTTTGTGAATTGCTGTGCCCCTGAGCTCCATTTTTCAACTCGTTTTTTGTGAGCTGAACGCAAGTCCAAACATTTGGTTCAGGACCTATACTGGTTCCCGGTGGGTGGCTGAGACTTTGGTGAATTCTTCTTCCTGCCGGGAAATTAGAGTGACATGTGCCCATCCAAATGCCTAACAGCTACTCTCTCATTGGTTCTCCCTCTTCCCTTTCCTCCTCTGCCAAATGGGCAACCTGTGTGAACCAGGAGCTTAAAGGGGCTGTCTCTCCAAGTTGGGAGATTGATAGTAAAGCTGTTGGAAAGTCAAACCGGAGCACCAGGAGAGGGACTCTTCGTTGAGTTTTAGAAACCTGTCGTATTCACAGTGTATCCATTCTCTAGGTTTCCCGTACATGTTATAGCTGTAGTAATATTCCCTTCAACCTGGAGAGGTGGGACCCATGGAATGGTTGCCATGCATTATTGCTTTAAAGGGTCTGCATTTGCTCACCCAATCTCACCAATCCTCTCAGTCCCAAGTGTCCAGCCTCATGCCACATCCAGCTGTCATCGTAGATAGGGTCATTCCAGGTTGCATCAGAGACCCTGAAGGAATTGTAAAGAATTTCCCTGTTTCTTTGTTCTGTTTTTGAAATTCCTTTTTAGAGTGGGTTTGAGCTGATTCTCGCTGCCATGTTTATGCCAGTCTAGACACACTTGATTCCCTTACGGAGACATATCAATACATAGGTTTTAAGATTCTTACTAGTCAGATCTATTCCTCTGCGGGAAATATGGGGTTTCGAGTCCCTTTCACTGAGGAAGGTGTAGGTCTTGTCTATTCCATAGTTGGTTTTTGGAACAGTACCTGTGCTTATATCAAACTCTGGTTTGATGCATCACCCCACCTCTCCTTCCCCCTTAAGCAGGCATAAGAGTGTTTTCTAAATGTGAGACTCTGTTCTCTTTGCTAACTCAGTTCATGTGTAGCCATGTTTACAGGATCTTCCTAAGTGATATCTTATGATAAGTTTCTTTTCCCGTGTGACTTCTTTCCCTTAGAATCATCGTACCTGAATCCACTCATTTTGCTGCTACTGGTCTTATGACATTGATTTCGTGGCTGAGGGATATTCCATCGTACGTAAGTTCCACAACGTTTGGAACCATTTTTATATTTCCTGGGATATTTCAGGTGTACCCAGGTTGAGGTTCTTGTAAGCAGTGCAGCCCTCAATTTGGGGGTGGCTCTGTCTTATGGATTTTCAGTTTTCCCAAGGTATATTCCCTAGACTGGAAGTGCCCTTGGCTCTGTAGCTCTGTTGTTTACTTGTTTTAGGGAACACAATGCACTCCTCCAGTGAGGCAGTTGGCAACTTACATCCCGCCCATCAGCATAACAAGGCTCCCTGTTCTCCGGGGCCTGTCTTGCCTTTCTGGTTTTTACACATTTTGTGGATGTCCCTTTTGACCGGTGGGAATTGATACTTCTTTGTAGTGCAGATTTGCATTGCCCGCTTGCTTGCTTGGCCAAAAAGGGCGTATGCGTTTTCTCCTGAATATATTCAGGAGAAAACGCATACGCCCTTTTTGGCCAAGTGCATCATTGTCGAAGTTGTGCCCCTCTTCCTGTGCTTTACAGGCGATTCTAACGTACCTCTTGAAATCTGTTTCCTGCTATTCTGCCTCGCATTCAAGTCCGCCTCGTTGCCTTCCCTCAACAGATTTTTGGACGATAGTTGGCCTTGATTACTCTGCCAGTTTGTGAATTGCTGTGCCCCTGAGCTCCATTTTTCAACTCGTTTTTTGTGAGCTGAACGCAAGTCCAAACATTTGGTTCAGGACCTATACTGGTTCCCGGTGGGTGGCTGAGACTTTGGTGAATTCTTCTTCCTGCCGGGAAATTAGAGTGACATGTGCCCATCCAAATGCCTAACAGCTACTCTCTCATTGGTTCTCCCTCTTCCCTTTCCTCCTCTGCCAAATGGGCAACCTGTGTGAACCAGGAGCTTAAAGGGGCTGTCTCTCCAAGTTGGGAGATTGATAGTAAAGCTGTTGGAAAGTCAAACCGGAGCACCAGGAGAGGGACTCTTCGTTGAGTTTTAGAAACCTGTCGTATTCACAGTGTGTCCATTCTCTAGGTTTCCCGTACATGTTATAGCTGTAGTAATATTCCCTTCAACCTGGAGAGGTGGGACCCATGGAATGGTTGCCATGCATTATTGCTTTAAAGGGTCTGCATTTGCTCACCCAATCTCACCAATCCTCTCAGTCCCAAGTGTCCAGCCTCATGCCACATCCAGCTGTCATCGTAGATAGGGTCATTCCAGGTTGCATCAGAGACCCTGAAGGAATTGTAAAGAATTTCCCTGTTTCTTTGTTCTGTTTTTGAAATTCCTTTTTAGAGTGGGTTTGAGCTGATTCTCGCTGCCATGTTTATGCCAGTCTAGACACACTTGATTCCCTTACGGAGACATATCAATACATAGGTTTTAAGATTCTTACTAGTCAGATCTATTCCTCTGCGGGAAATATGGGGTTTTGAGTCCCTTTCACTGAGGAAGGTGTAGGTCTTGTCTATTCCATAGTTGGTTTTTGGAACAGTACCTGTGCTTATATCAAACTCTGGTTTGATGCATCACCCCACCTCTCCTTCCCCCTTAAGCAGGCATAAGAGTGTTTTCTAAATGTGAGACTCTGTTCTCTTTGCTAACTCAGTTCATGTGTAGCCATGTTTACAGGATCTTCCTAAGTGATATCTTATGATAAGTTTCTTTTCCCGTGTGACTTCTTTCCCTTAGAATCATCGTACCTGAATCCACTCATTTTGCTGCTACTGGTCTTATGACATTGATTTCGTGGCTGAGGGATATTCCATCGTACGTAAGTTCCACAATGTTTGGAACCATTTTTATATTTCCTGGGATATTTCAGGTGTACCCAGGTTGAGGTTCTTGTAAGCAGTGCAGCCCTCAATTTGGGGGTGGCTCTGTCTTATGGATTTTCAGTTTTCCCAAGGTATATTCCCTAGACTGGAAGTGCCCTTGGCTCTGTAGCTCTGTTGTTTACTTGTTTTAGGGAACACAATGCACTCCTCCAGTGAGGCAGTTGGCAACTTACATCCCGCCCATCAGCATAACAAGGCTCCCTGTTCTCCGGGGCCTGTCTTGCCTTTCTGGTTTTTACACATTTTGTGGATGTCCCTTTTGACCGGTGGGAAGTGATACTTCTTTGTAGTGCAGATTTGCATTGCCCGCTTGCTTGCTTGGCCAAAAAGGGCGTATGCGTTTTCTCCTGAATATATTCAGGAGAAAACGCATACGCCCTTTTTGGCCAAGTGCATCATTGTCGAAGTTGTGCCCCTCTTCCTGTGCTTTACAGGCGATTCTAACGTACCTCTTGAAATCTGTTTCCTGCTATTCTGCCTCGCATTCAAGTCCGCCTCGTTGCCTTCCCTCAACAGATTTTTGGACGATAGTTGGCCTTGATTACTCTGCCAGTTTGTGAATTGCTGTGCCCCTGAGCTCCATTTTTCAACTCGTTTTTTTGTGAGCTGAACGCAAGTCCAAACATTTGGTTCAGGACCTATACTGGTTCCCGGTGGGTGTCTGAGACTTTGGTGAATTCTTCTTCCTGCCGGGAAATTAGAGTGACATGTGCCCATCCAAATGCCTAACAGCTACTCTCTCATTGGTTCTCCCTCTTCCCTTTCCTCCTCTGCCAAATGGGCAACCTGTGTGAACCAGGAGCTTAAAGGGGCTGTCTCTCCAAGTTGGGAGATTGATAGTAAAGCTGTTGGAAAGTCAAACCGGAGCACCAGGAGAGGGACTCTTCGTTGAGTTTTAGAAACCTGTCGTATTCACAGTGTGTCCATTCTCTAGGTTTCCCGTACATGTTATAGCTGTAGTAATATTCCCTTCAACCTGGAGAGGTGGGACCCATGGAATGGTTGCCATGCATTATTGCTTTAAAGGGTCTGCATTTGCTCACCCAATCTCACCAATCCTCTCAGTCCCAAGTGTCCAGCCTCATGCCACATCCAGCTGTCATCGTAGATAGGGTCATTCCAGGTTGCATCAGAGACCCTGAAGGAATTGTAAAGAATTTCCCTGTTTCTTTGTTCTGTTTTTGAAATTCCTTTTTAGAGTGGGTTTGAGCTGATTCTCGCTGCCATGTTTATGCCAGTCTAGACACACTTGATTCCCTTACGGAGACATATCAATACATAGGTTTTAAGATTCTTACTAGTCAGATCTATTCCTCTGCGGGAAATATGGGGTTTCGAGTCCCTTTCACTGAGGAAGGTGTAGGTCTTGTCTATTCCATAGTTGGTTTTTGGAACAGTACCTGTGCTTATATCAAACTCTGGTTTGATGCATCACCCCACCTCTCCTTCCCCCTTAAGCAGGCATAAGAGTGTTTTCTAAATGTGAGACTCTGTTCTCTTTCCTAACTCAGTTCATGTGTAGCCATGTTTACAGGATCTTCCTAAGTGATATCTTATGATAAGTTTCTTTTCCCGTGTGACTTCTTTCCCTTAGAATCATCGTACCTGAATCCACTCATTTTGCTGCTACTGGTCTTATGACATTGATTTCGTGGCTGAGGGATATTCCATCGTACGTAAGTTCCACAACGTTTGGAACCATTTTTATATTTCCTGGGATATTTCAGGTGTACCCAGGTTGAGGTTCTTGTAAGCAGTGCAGCCCTCAATTTGGGGGTGGCTCTGTCTTATGGATTTTCAGTTTTCCCAAGGTATATTCCCTAGACTGGAAGTGCCCTTGGCTCTGTAGCTCTGTTGTTTACTTGTTTTAGGGAACACAATGCACTCCTCCAGTGAGGCAGTTGGCAACTTACATCCCGCCCATCAGCATAACAAGGCTCCCTGTTCTCCGGGGCCTGTCTTGCCTTTCTGGTTTTTACACATTTTGTGGATGTCCCTTTTGACCGGTGGGAATTGATACTTCTTTGTAGTGCAGATTTGCATTGCCCGCTTGCTTGCTTGGCCAAAAAGGGCGTATGCGTTTTCTCCTGAATATATTCAGGAGAAAACGCATACGCCCTTTTTGGCCAAGTGCATCATTGTCGAAGTTGTGCCCCTCTTCCTGTGCTTTACAGGCGATTCTAACGTACCTCTTGAAATCTGTTTCCTGCTATTCTGCCTCGCATTCAAGTCCGCCTCGTTGCCTTCCCTCAACAGATTTTTGGACGATAGTTGGCCTTGATTACTCTGCCAGTTTGTGAATTGCTGTGCCCCTGAGCTCCATTTTTCAACTCGTTTTTTTGTGAGCTGAACGCAAGTCCAAACATTTGGTTCAGGACCTATACTGGTTCCCGGTGGGTGGCTGAGACTTTGGTGAATTCTTCTTCCTGCCGGGAAATTAGAGTGACATGTGCCCATCCAAATGCCTAACAGCTACTCTCTCATTGGTTCTCCCTCTTCCCTTTCCTCCTCTGCCAAATGGGCAACCTGTGTGAACCAGGAGCTTAAAGGGGCTGTCTCTCCAAGTTGGGAGATTGATAGTAAAGCTGTTGGAAAGTCAAACCGGAGCACCAGGAGAGGGACTCTTCGTTGAGTTTTAGAAACCTTTCGTATTCACAGTGTGTCCATTCTCTAGGTTTCCCGTACATGTTATAGCTGTAGTAATATTCCCTTCAACCTGGAGAGGTGGGACCCATGGAATGGTTGCCATGCATTATTGCTTTAAAGGGTCTGCATTTGCTCACCCAATCTCACCAATCCTCTCAGTCCCAAGTGTCCAGCCTCATGCCACATCCAGCTGTCATCGTAGATAGGGTCATTCCAGGTTGCATCAGAGACCCTGAAGGAATTGTAAAGAATTTCCCTGTTTCTTTGTTCTGTTTTTGAAATTCCTTTTTAGAGTGGGTTTGAGCTGATTCTCGCTGCCATGTTTATGCCAGTCTAGACACACTTGATTCCCTTACGGAGACATATCAATACATAGGTTTTAAGATTCTTACTAGTCAGATCTATTCCTCTGCGGGAAATATGGGGTTTTGAGTCCCTTTCACTGAGGAAGGTGTAGGTCTTGTCTATTCCATAGTTGGTTTTTGGAACAGTACCTGTGCTTATATCAAACTCTGGTTTGATGCATCACCCCACCTCTCCTTCCCCCTTAAGCAGGCATAAGAGTGTTTTCTAAATGTGAGACTCTGTTCTCTTTCCTAACTCAGTTCATGTGTAGCCATGTTTACAGGATCTTCCTAAGTGATATCTTATGATAAGTTTCTTTTCCCGTGTGACTTCTTTCCCTTAGAATCATCGTACCTGAATCCACTCATTTTGCTGCTACTGGTCTTATGACATTGATTTCGTGGCTGAGGGATATTCCATCGTACGTAAGTTCCACAACGTTTGGAACCATTTTTATATTTCCTGGGATATTTCAGGTGTACCCAGGTTGAGGTTCTTGTAAGCAGTGCAGCCCTCAATTTGGGGGTGGCTCTGTCTTATGGATTTTCAGTTTTCCCAAGGTATATTCCCTAGACTGGAAGTGCCCTTGGCTCTGTAGCTCTGTTGTTTACTTGTTTTAGGGAACACAATGCACTCCTCCAGTGAGGCAGTTGGCAACTTACATCCCGCCCATCAGCATAACAAGGCTCCCTGTTCTCCGGGGCCTGTCTTGCCTTTCTGGTTTTTACACATTTTGTGGATGTCCCTTTTGACCGGTGGGAAGTGATACTTCTTTGTAGTGCAGATTTGCATTGCCCGCTTGCTTGCTTGGCCAAAAAGGGCGTATGCGTTTTCTCCTGAATATATTCAGGAGAAAACGCATACGCCCTTTTTGGCCAAGTGCATCATTGTCGAAGTTGTGCCCCTCTTCCTGTGCTTTACAGGCGATTCTAACGTACCTCTTGAAATCTGTTTCCTGCTATTCTGCCTCGCATTCAAGTCCGCCTCGTTGCCTTCCCTCAACAGATTTTTGGACGATAGTTGGCCTTGATTACTCTGCCAGTTTGTGAATTGCTGTGCCCCTGAGCTCCATTTTTCAACTCGTTTTTTTGTGAGCTGAACGCAAGTCCAAACATTTGGTTCAGGACCTATACTGGTTCCCGGTGGGTGGCTGAGACTTTGGTGAATTCTTCTTCCTGCCGGGAAATTAGAGTGACATGTGCCCATCCAAATGCCTAACAGCTACTCTCTCATTGGTTCTCCCTCTTCCCTTTCCTCCTCTGCCAAATGGGCAACCTGTGTGAACCAGGAGCTTAAAGGGGCTGTCTCTCCAAGTTGGGAGATTGATAGTAAAGCTGTTGGAAAGTCAAACCGGAGCACCAGGAGAGGGACTCTTCGTTGAGTTTTAGAAACCTGTCGTATTCACAGTGTGTCCATTCTCTAGGTTTCCCGTACATGTTATAGCTGTAGTAATATTCCCTTCAACCTGGAGAGGTGGGACCCATGGAATGGTTGCCATGCATTATTGCTTTAAAGGGTCTGCATTTGCTCACCCAATCTCACCAATCCTCTCAGTCCCAAGTGTCCAGCCTCATGCCACATCCAGCTGTCATCGTAGATAGGGTCATTCCAGGTTGCATCAGAGACCCTGAAGGAATTGTAAAGAATTTCCCTGTTTCTTTGTTCTGTTTTTGAAATTCCTTTTTAGAGTGGGTTTGAGCTGATTCTCGCTGCCATGTTTATGCCAGTCTAGACACACTTGATTCCCTTACGGAGACATATCAATACATAGGTTTTAAGATTCTTACTAGTCAGATCTATTCCTCTGCGGGAAATATGGGGTTTTGAGTCCCTTTCACTGAGGAAGGTGTAGGTCTTGTCTATTCCATAGTTGGTTTTTGGAACAGTACCTGTGCTTATATCAAACTCTGGTTTGATGCATCACCCCACCTCTCCTTCCCCCTTAAGCAGGCATAAGAGTGTTTTCTAAATGTGAGACTCTGTTCTCTTTCCTAACTCAGTTCATGTGTAGCCATGTTTACAGGATCTTCCTAAGTGATATCTTATGATAAGTTTCTTTTCCCGTGTGACTTCTTTCCCTTAGAATCATCGTACCTGAATCCACTCATTTTGCTGCTACTGGTCTTATGACATTGATTTCGTGGCTGAGGGATATTCCATCGTACGTAAGTTCCACAATGTTTGGAACCATTTTTATATTTCCTGGGATATTTCAGGTGTACCCAGGTTGAGGTTCTTGTAAGCAGTGCAGCCCTCAATTTGGGGGTGGCTCTGTCTTATGGATTTTCAGTTTTCCCAAGGTATATTCCCTAGACTGGAAGTGCCCTTGGCTCTGTAGCTCTGTTGTTTACTTGTTTTAGGGAACACAATGCACTCCTCCAGTGAGGCAGTTGGCAACTTACATCCCGCCCATCAGCATAACAAGGCTCCCTGTTCTCCGGGGCCTGTCTTGCCTTTCTGGTTTTTACACATTTTGTGGATGTCCCTTTTGACCGGTGGGAATTGATACTTCTTTGTAGTGCAGATTTGCATTGCCCGCTTGCTTGCTTGGCCAAAAAGGGCGTATGCGTTTTCTCCTGAATATATTCAGGAGAAAACGCATACGCCCTTTTTGGCCAAGTGCATCATTGTCGAAGTTGTGCCCCTCTTCCTGTGCTTTACAGGCGATCCTAACGTACCTCTTGAAATCTGTTTCCTGCTATTCTGCCTCGCATTCAAGTCCGCCTCGTTGCCTTCCCTCAACAGATTTTTGGACGATAGTTGGCCTTGATTACTCTGCCAGTTTGTGAATTGCTGTGCCCCTGAGCTCCATTTTTCAACTCGTTTTTTTGTGAGCTGAACGCAAGTCCAAACATTTGGTTCAGGACCTATACTGGTTCCCGGTGGGTGGCTGAGACTTTGGTGAATTCTTCTTCCTGCCGGGAAATTAGAGTGACATGTGCCCATCCAAATGCCTAACAGCTACTCTCTCATTGGTTCTCCCTCTTCCCTTTCCTCCTCTGCCAAATGGGCAACCTGTGTGAACCAGGAGCTTAAAGGGGCTGTCTCTCCAAGTTGGGAGATTGATAGTAAAGCTGTTGGAAAGTCAAACCGGAGCACCAGGAGAGGGACTCTTCGTTGAGTTTTAGAAACCTGTCGTATTCACAGTGTGTCCATTCTCTAGGTTTCCCGTACATGTTATAGCTGTAGTAATATTCCCTTCAACCTGGAGAGGTGGGACCCATGGAATGGTTGCCATGCATTATTGCTTTAAAGGGTCTGCATTTGCTCACCCAATCTCACCAATCCTCTCAGTCCCAAGTGTCCAGCCTCATGCCACATCCAGCTGTCATCGTAGATAGGGTCATTCCAGGTTGCATCAGAGACCCTGAAGGAATTGTAAAGAATTTCCCTGTTTCTTTGTTCTGTTTTTGAAATTCCTTTTTAGAGTGGGTTTGAGCTGATTCTCGCTGCCATGTTTATGCCAGTCTAGACACACTTGATTCCCTTACGGAGACATATCAATACATAGGTTTTAAGATTCTTACTAGTCAGATCTATTCCTCTGCGGGAAATATGGGGTTTCGAGTCCCTTTCACTGAGGAAGGTGTAGGTCTTGTCTATTCCATAGTTGGTTTTTGGAACAGTACCTGTGCTTATATCAAACTCTGGTTTGATGCATCACCCCACCTCTCCTTCCCCCTTAAGCAGGCATAAGAGTGTTTTCTAAATGTGAGACTCTGTTCTCTTTGCTAACTCAGTTCATGTGTAGCCATGTTTACAGGATCTTCCTAAGTGATATCTTATGATAAGTTTCTTTTCCCGTGTGACTTCTTTCCCTTAGAATCATCGTACCTGAATCCACTCATTTTGCTGCTACTGGTCTTGTGACATTGATTTCGTGGCTGAGGGATATTCCATCGTACGTAAGTTCCACAATGTTTGGAACCATTTTTATATTTCCTGGGATATTTCAGGTGTACCCAGGTTGAGGTTCTTGTAAGCAGTGCAGCCCTCAATTTGGGGGTGGCTCTGTCTTATGGATTTTCAGTTTTCCCAAGGTATATTCCCTAGACTGGAAGTGCCCTTGGCTCTGTAGCTCTGTTGTTTACTTGTTTTAGGGAACACAATGCACTCCTCCAGTGAGGCAGTTGGCAACTTACATCCTGCCCATCAGCATAACAAGGCTCCCTGTTCTCCGGGGCCTGTCTTGCCTTTCTGGTTTTTACACATTTTGTGGATGTCCCTTTTGACCGGTGGGAATTGATACTTCTTTGTAGTGCAGATTTGCATTGCCCGCTTGCTTGCTTGGCCAAAAAGGGCGTATGCGTTTTCTCCTGAATATATTCAGGAGAAAACGCATACGCCCTTTTTGGCCAAGTGCATCATTGTCGAAGTTGTGCCCCTCTTCCTGTGCTTTACAGGCGATCCTAACGTACCTCTTGAAATCTGTTTCCTGCTATTCTGCCTCGCATTCAAGTCCGCCTCGTTGCCTTCCCTCAACAGATTTTTGGACGATAGTTGGCCTTGATTACTCTGCCAGTTTGTGAATTGCTGTGCCCCTGAGCTCCATTTTTCAACTCGTTTTTTTGTGAGCTGAACGCAAGTCCAAACATTTGGTTCAGGACCTATACTGGTTCCCGGTGGGTGGCTGAGACTTTGGTGAATTCTTCTTCCTGCCGGGAAATTAGAGTGACATGTGCCCATCCAAATGCCTAACAGCTACTCTCTCATTGGTTCTCCCTCTTCCCTTTCCTCCTCTGCCAAATGGGCAACCTGTGTGAACCAGGAGCTTAAAGGGGCTGTCTCTCCAAGTTGGGAGATTGATAGTAAAGCTGTTGGAAAGTCAAACCGGAGCACCAGGAGAGGGACTCTTCGTTGAGTTTTAGAAACCTGTCGTATTCACAGTGTGTCCATTCTCTAGGTTTCCCGTACATGTTATAGCTGTAGTAATATTCCCTTCAACCTGGAGAGGTGGGACCCATGGAATGGTTGCCATGCATTATTGCTTTAAAGGGTCTGCATTTGCTCACCCAATCTCACCAATCCTCTCAGTCCCAAGTGTCCAGCCTCATGCCACATCCAGCTGTCATCGTAGATAGGGTCATTCCAGGTTGCATCAGAGACCCTGAAGGAATTGTAAAGAATTTCCCTGTTTCTTTGTTCTGTTTTTGAAATTCCTTTTTAGAGTGGGTTTGAGCTGATTCTCGCTGCCATGTTTATGCCAGTCTAGACACACTTGATTCCCTTACGGAGACATATCAATACATAGGTTTTAAGATTCTTACTAGTCAGATCTATTCCTCTGCGGGAAATATGGGGTTTCGAGTCCCTTTCACTGAGGAAGGTGTAGGTCTTGTCTATTCCATAGTTGGTTTTTGGAACAGTACCTGTGCTTATATCAAACTCTGGTTTGATGCATCACCCCACCTCTCCTTCCCCCTTAAGCAGGCATAAGAGTGTTTTCTAAATGTGAGACTCTGTTCTCTTTGCTAACTCAGTTCATGTGTAGCCATGTTTACAGGATCTTCCTAAGTGATATCTTATGATAAGTTTCTTTTCCCGTGTGACTTCTTTCCCTTAGAATCATCGTACCTGAATCCACTCATTTTGCTGCTACTGGTCTTATGACATTGATTTCGTGGCTGAGGGATATTCCATCGTACGTAAGTTCCACAATGTTTGGAACCATTTTTATATTTCCTGGGATATTTCAGGTGTACCCAGGTTGAGGTTCTTGTAAGCAGTGCAGCCCTCAATTTGGGGGTGGCTCTGTCTTATGGATTTTCAGTTTTCCCAAGGTATATTCCCTAGACTGGAAGTGCCCTTGGCTCTGTAGCTCTGTTGTTTACTTGTTTTAGGGAACACAATGCACTCCTCCAGTGAGGCAGTTGGCAACTTACATCCCGCCCATCAGCATAACAAGGCTCCCTGTTCTCCGGGGCCTGTCTTGCCTTTCTGGTTTTTACACATTTTGTGGATGTCCCTTTTGACCGGTGGGAAGTGATACTTCTTTGTAGTGCAGATTTGCATTGCCCGCTTGCTTGCTTGGCCAAAAAGGGCGTATGCGTTTTCTCCTGAATATATTCAGGAGAAAACGCATACGCCCTTTTTGGCCAAGTGCATCATTGTCGAAGTTGTGCCCCTCTTCCTGTGCTTTACAGGCGATTCTAACGTACCTCTTGAAATCTGTTTCCTGCTATTCTGCCTCGCATTCAAGTCCGCCTCGTTGCCTTCCCTCAACAGATTTTTGGACGATAGTTGGCCTTGATTACTCTGCCAGTTTGTGAATTGCTGTGCCCCTGAGCTCCATTTTTCAACTCGTTTTTTTGTGAGCTGAACGCAAGTCCAAACATTTGGTTCAGGACCTATACTGGTTCCCGGTGGGTGGCTGAGACTTTGGTGAATTCTTCTTCCTGCCGGGAAATTAGAGTGACATGTGCCCATCCAAATGCCTAACAGCTACTCTCTCATTGGTTCTCCCTCTTCCCTTTCCTCCTCTGCCAAATGGGCAACCTGTGTGAACCAGGAGCTTAAAGGGGCTGTCTCTCCAAGTTGGGAGATTGATAGTAAAGCTGTTGGAAAGTCAAACCGGAGCACCAGGAGAGGGACTCTTCGTTGAGTTTTAGAAACCTGTCGTATTCACAGTGTGTCCATTCTCTAGGTTTCCCGTACATGTTATAGCTGTAGTAATATTCCCTTCAACCTGGAGAGGTGGGACCCATGGAATGGTTGCCATGCATTATTGCTTTAAAGGGTCTGCATTTGCTCACCCAATCTCACCAATCCTCTCAGTCCCAAGTGTCCAGCCTCATGCCACATCCAGCTGTCATCGTAGATAGGGTCATTCCAGGTTGCATCAGAGACCCTGAAGGAATTGTAAAGAATTTCCCTGTTTCTTTGTTCTGTTTTTGAAATTCCTTTTTAGAGTGGGTTTGAGCTGATTCTCGCTGCCATGTTTATGCCAGTCTAGACACACTTGATTCCCTTACGGAGACATATCAATACATAGGTTTTAAGATTCTTACTAGTCAGATCTATTCCTCTGCGGGAAATATGGGGTTTTGAGTCCCTTTCACTGAGGAAGGTGTAGGTCTTGTCTATTCCATAGTTGGTTTTTGGAACAGTACCTGTGCTTATATCAAACTCTGGTTTGATGCATCACCCCACCTCTCCTTCCCCCTTAAGCAGGCATAAGAGTGTTTTCTAAATGTGAGACTCTGTTCTCTTTCCTAACTCAGTTCATGTGTAGCCATGTTTACAGGATCTTCCTAAGTGATATCTTATGATAAGTTTCTTTTCCCGTGTGACTTCTTTCCCTTAGAATCATCGTACCTGAATCCACTCATTTTGCTGCTACTGGTCTTATGACATTGATTTCGTGGCTGAGGGATATTCCATCGTACGTAAGTTCCACAATGTTTGGAACCATTTTTATATTTCCTGGGATATTTCAGGTGTACCCAGGTTGAGGTTCTTGTAAGCAGTGCAGCCCTCAATTTGGGGGTGGCTCTGTCTTATGGATTTTCAGTTTTCCCAAGGTATATTCCCTAGACTGGAAGTGCCCTTGGCTCTGTAGCTCTGTTGTTTACTTGTTTTAGGGAACACAATGCACTCCTCCAGTGAGGCAGTTGGCAACTTACATCCCGCCCATCAGCATAACAAGGCTCCCTGTTCTCCGGGGCCTGTCTTGCCTTTCTGGTTTTTACACATTTTGTGGATGTCCCTTTTGACCGGTGGGAAGTGATACTTCTTTGTAGTGCAGATTTGCATTGCCCGCTTGCTTGCTTGGCCAAAAAGGGCGTATGCGTTTTCTCCTGAATATATTCAGGAGAAAACGCATACGCCCTTTTTGGCCAAGTGCATCATTGTCGAAGTTGTGCCCCTCTTCCTGTGCTTTACAGGCGATCCTAACGTACCTCTTGAAATCTGTTTCCTGCTATTCTGCCTCGCATTCAAGTCCGCCTCGTTGCCTTCCCTCAACAGATTTTTGGACGATAGTTGGCCTTGATTACTCTGCCAGTTTGTGAATTGCTGTGCCCCTGAGCTCCATTTTTCAACTCGTTTTTTTGTGAGCTGAACGCAAGTCCAAACATTTGGTTCAGGACCTATACTGGTTCCCGGTGGGTGGCTGAGACTTTGGTGAATTCTTCTTCCTGCCGGGAAATTAGAGTGACATGTGCCCATCCAAATGCCTAACAGCTACTCTCTCATTGGTTCTCCCTCTTCCCTTTCCTCCTCTGCCAAATGGGCAACCTGTGTGAACCAGGAGCTTAAAGGGGCTGTCTCTCCAAGTTGGGAGATTGATAGTAAAGCTGTTGGAAAGTCAAACCGGAGCACCAGGAGAGGGACTCTTCGTTGAGTTTTAGAAACCTGTCGTATTCACAGTGTGTCCATTCTCTAGGTTTCCCGTACATGTTATAGCTGTAGTAATATTCCCTTCAACCTGGAGAGGTGGGACCCATGGAATGGTTGCCATGCATTATTGCTTTAAAGGGTCTGCATTTGCTCACCCAATCTCACCAATCCTCTCAGTCCCAAGTGTCCAGCCTCATGCCACATCCAGCTGTCATCGTAGATAGGGTCATTCCAGGTTGCATCAGAGACCCTGAAGGAATTGTAAAGAATTTCCCTGTTTCTTTGTTCTGTTTTTGAAATTCCTTTTTAGAGTGGGTTTGAGCTGATTCTCGCTGCCATGTTTATGCCAGTCTAGACACACTTGATTCCCTTACGGAGACATATCAATACATAGGTTTTAAGATTCTTACTAGTCAGATCTATTCCTCTGCGGGAAATATGGGGTTTCGAGTCCCTTTCACTGAGGAAGGTGTAGGTCTTGTCTATTCCATAGTTGGTTTTTGGAACAGTACCTGTGCTTATATCAAACTCTGGTTTGATGCATCACCCCACCTCTCCTTCCCCCTTAAGCAGGCATAAGAGTGTTTTCTAAATGTGAGACTCTGTTCTCTTTGCTAACTCAGTTCATGTGTAGCCATGTTTACAGGATCTTCCTAAGTGATATCTTATGATAAGTTTCTTTTCCCGTGTGACTTCTTTCCCTTAGAATCATCGTACCTGAATCCACTCATTTTGCTGCTACTGGTCTTATGACATTGATTTCGTGGCTGAGGGATATTCCATCGTACGTAAGTTCCACAATGTTTGGAACCATTTTTATATTTCCTGGGATATTTCAGGTGTACCCAGGTTGAGGTTCTTGTAAGCAGTGCAGCCCTCAATTTGGGGGTGGCTCTGTCTTATGGATTTTCAGTTTTCCCAAGGTATATTCCCTAGACTGGAAGTGCCCTTGGCTCTGTAGCTCTGTTGTTTACTTGTTTTAGGGAACACAATGCACTCCTCCAGTGAGGCAGTTGGCAACTTACATCCCGCCCATCAGCATAACAAGGCTCCCTGTTCTCCGGGGCCTGTCTTGCCTTTCTGGTTTTTACACATTTTGTGGATGTCCCTTTTGACCGGTGGGAAGTGATACTTCTTTGTAGTGCAGATTTGCATTGCCCGCTTGCTTGCTTGGCCAAAAAGGGCGTATGCGTTTTCTCCTGAATATATTCAGGAGAAAACGCATACGCCCTTTTTGGCCAAGTGCATCATTGTCGAAGTTGTGCCCCTCTTCCTGTGCTTTACAGGCGATCCTAACGTACCTCTTGAAATCTGTTTCCTGCTATTCTGCCTCGCATTCAAGTCCGCCTCGTTGCCTTCCCTCAACAGATTTTTGGACGATAGTTGGCCTTGATTACTCTGCCAGTTTGTGAATTGCTGTGCCCCTGAGCTCCATTTTTCAACTCGTTTTTTTGTGAGCTGAACGCAAGTCCAAACATTTGGTTCAGGACCTATACTGGTTCCCGGTGGGTGGCTGAGACTTTGGTGAATTCTTCTTCCTGCCGGGAAATTAGAGTGACATGTGCCCATCCAAATGCCTAACAGCTACTCTCTCATTGGTTCTCCCTCTTCCCTTTCCTCCTCTGCCAAATGGGCAACCTGTGTGAACCAGGAGCTTAAAGGGGCTGTCTCTCCAAGTTGGGAGATTGATAGTAAAGCTGTTGGAAAGTCAAACCGGAGCACCAGGAGAGGGACTCTTCGTTGAGTTTTAGAAACCTGTCGTATTCACAGTGTGTCCATTCTCTAGGTTTCCCGTACATGTTATAGCTGTAGTAATATTCCCTTCAACCTGGAGAGGTGGGACCCATGGAATGGTTGCCATGCATTATTGCTTTAAAGGGTCTGCATTTGCTCACCCAATCTCACCAATCCTCTCAGTCCCAAGTGTCCAGCCTCATGCCACATCCAGCTGTCATCGTAGATAGGGTCATTCCAGGTTGCATCAGAGACCCTGAAGGAATTGTAAAGAATTTCCCTGTTTCTTTGTTCTGTTTTTGAAATTCCTTTTTAGAGTGGGTTTGAGCTGATTCTCGCTGCCATGTTTATGCCAGTCTAGACACACTTGATTCCCTTACGGAGACATATCAATACATAGGTTTTAAGATTCTTACTAGTCAGATCTATTCCTCTGCGGGAAATATGGGGTTTTGAGTCCCTTTCACTGAGGAAGGTGTAGGTCTTGTCTATTCCATAGTTGGTTTTTGGAACAGTACCTGTGCTTATATCAAACTCTGGTTTGATGCATCACCCCACCTCTCCTTCCCCCTTAAGCAGGCATAAGAGTGTTTTCTAAATGTGAGACTCTGTTCTCTTTGCTAACTCAGTTCATGTGTAGCCATGTTTACAGGATCTTCCTAAGTGATATCTTATGATAAGTTTCTTTTCCCGTGTGACTTCTTTCCCTTAGAATCATCGTACCTGAATCCACTCATTTTGCTGCTACTGGTCTTATGACATTGATTTCGTGGCTGAGGGATATTCCATCGTACGTAAGTTCCACAATGTTTGGAACCATTTTTATATTTCCTGGGATATTTCAGGTGTACCCAGGTTGAGGTTCTTGTAAGCAGTGCAGCCCTCAATTTGGGGGTGGCTCTGTCTTATGGATTTTCAGTTTTCCCAAGGTATATTCCCTAGACTGGAAGTGCCCTTGGCTCTGTAGCTCTGTTGTTTACTTGTTTTAGGGAACACAATGCACTCCTCCAGTGAGGCAGTTGGCAACTTACATCCCGCCCATCAGCATAACAAGGCTCCCTGTTCTCCGGGGCCTGTCTTGCCTTTCTGGTTTTTACACATTTTGTGGATGTCCCTTTTGACCGGTGGGAATTGATACTTCTTTGTAGTGCAGATTTGCATTGCCCGCTTGCTTGCTTGGCCAAAAAGGGCGTATGCGTTTTCTCCTGAATATATTCAGGAGAAAACGCATACGCCCTTTTTGGCCAAGTGCATCATTGTCGAAGTTGTGCCCCTCTTCCTGTGCTTTACAGGCGATCCTAACGTACCTCTTGAAATCTGTTTCCTGCTATTCTGCCTCGCATTCAAGTCCGCCTCGTTGCCTTCCCTCAACAGATTTTTGGACGATAGTTGGCCTTGATTACTCTGCCAGTTTGTGAATTGCTGTGCCCCTGAGCTCCATTTTTCAACTCGTTTTTTTGTGAGCTGAACGCAAGTCCAAACATTTGGTTCAGGACCTATACTGGTTCCCGGTGGGTGGCTGAGACTTTGGTGAATTCTTCTTCCTGCCGGGAAATTAGAGTGACATGTGCCCATCCAAATGCCTAACAGCTACTCTCTCATTGGTTCTCCCTCTTCCCTTTCCTCCTCTGCCAAATGGGCAACCTGTGTGAACCAGGAGCTTAAAGGGGCTGTCTCTCCAAGTTGGGAGATTGATAGTAAAGCTGTTGGAAAGTCAAACCGGAGCACCAGGAGAGGGACCCTTCGTTGAGTTTTAGAAACCTGTCGTATTCACAGTGTGTCCATTCTCTAGGTTTCCCGTACATGTTATAGCTGTAGTAATATTCCCTTCAACCTGGAGAGGTGGGACCCATGGAATGGTTGCCATGCATTATTGCTTTAAAGGGTCTGCATTTGCTCACCCAATCTCACCAATCCTCTCAGTCCCAAGTGTCCAGCCTCATGCCACATCCAGCTGTCATCGTAGATAGGGTCATTCCAGGTTGCATCAGAGACCCTGAAGGAATTGTAAAGAATTTCCCTGTTTCTTTGTTCTGTTTTGGAAATTCCTTTTTAGAGTGGGTTTGAGCTGATTCTCGCTGCCATGTTTATGCCAGTCTAGACACACTTGATTCCCTTACGGAGACATATCAATACATAGGTTTTAAGATTCTTACTAGTCAGATCTATTCCTCTGCGGGAAATATGGGGTTTCGAGTCCCTTTCACTGAGGAAGGTGTAGGTCTTGTCTATTCCATAGTTGGTTTTTGGAACAGTACCTGTGCTTATATCAAACTCTGGTTTGATGCATCACCCCACCTCTCCTTCCCCCTTAAGCAGGCATAAGAGTGTTTTCTAAATGTGAGACTCTGTTCTCTTTGCTAACTCAGTTCATGTGTAGCCATGTTTACAGGATCTTCCTAAGTGATATCTTATGATAAGTTTCTTTTCCCGTGTGACTTCTTTCCCTTAGAATCATCGTACCTGAATCCACTCATTTTGCTGCTACTGGTCTTATGACATTGATTTCGTGGCTGAGGGATATTCCATCGTACGTAAGTTCCACAATGTTTGGAACCATTTTTATATTTCCTGGGATATTTCAGGTGTACCCAGGTTGAGGTTCTTGTAAGCAGTGCAGCCCTCAATTTGGGGGTGGCTCTGTCTTATGGATTTTCAGTTTTCCCAAGGTATATTCCCTAGACTGGAAGTGCCCTTGGCTCTGTAGCTCTGTTGTTTACTTGTTTTAGGGAACACAATGCACTCCTCCAGTGAGGCAGTTGGCAACTTACATCCCGCCCATCAGCATAACAAGGCTCCCTGTTCTCCGGGGCCTGTCTTGCCTTTCTGGTTTTTACACATTTTGTGGATGTCCCTTTTGACCGGTGGGAATTGATACTTCTTTGTAGTGCAGATTTGCATTGCCCGCTTGCTTGCTTGGCCAAAAAGGGCGTATGCGTTTTCTCCTGAATATATTCAGGAGAAAACGCATACGCCCTTTTTGGCCAAGTGCATCATTGTCGAAGTTGTGCCCCTCTTCCTGTGCTTTACAGGCGATCCTAACGTACCTCTTGAAATCTGTTTCCTGCTATTCTGCCTCGCATTCAAGTCCGCCTCGTTGCCTTCCCTCAACAGATTTTTGGACGATAGTTGGCCTTGATTACTCTGCCAGTTTGTGAATTGCTGTGCCCCTGAGCTCCATTTTTCAACTCGTTTTTTTGTGAGCTGAACGCAAGTCCAAACATTTGGTTCAGGACCTATACTGGTTCCCGGTGGGTGGCTGAGACTTTGGTGAATTCTTCTTCCTGCCGGGAAATTAGAGTGACATGTGCCCATCCAAATGCCTAACAGCTACTCTCTCATTGGTTCTCCCTCTTCCCTTTCCTCCTCTGCCAAATGGGCAACCTGTGTGAACCAGGAGCTTAAAGGGGCTGTCTCTCCAAGTTGGGAGATTGATAGTAAAGCTGTTGGAAAGTCAAACCGGAGCACCAGGAGAGGGACTCTTCGTTGAGTTTTAGAAACCTGTCGTATTCACAGTGTGTCCATTCTCTAGGTTTCCCGTACATGTTATAGCTGTAGTAATATTCCCTTCAACCTGGAGAGGTGGGACCCATGGAATGGTTGCCATGCATTATTGCTTTAAAGGGTCTGCATTTGCTCACCCAATCTCACCAATCCTCTCAGTCCCAAGTGTCCAGCCTCATGCCACATCCAGCTGTCATCGTAGATAGGGTCATTCCAGGTTGCATCAGAGACCCTGAAGGAATTGTAAAGAATTTCCCTGTTTCTTTGTTCTGTTTTTGAAATTCCTTTTTAGAGTGGGTTTGAGCTGATTCTCGCTGCCATGTTTATGCCAGTCTAGACACACTTGATTCCCTTACGGAGACATATCAATACATAGGTTTTAAGATTCTTACTAGTCAGATCTATTCCTCTGCGGGAAATATGGGGTTTCGAGTCCCTTTCACTGAGGAAGGTGTAGGTCTTGTCTATTCCATAGTTGGTTTTTGGAACAGTACCTGTGCTTATATCAAACTCTGGTTTGATGCATCACCCCACCTCTCCTTCCCCCTTAAGCAGGCATAAGAGTGTTTTCTAAATGTGAGACTCTGTTCTCTTTGCTAACTCAGTTCATGTGTAGCCATGTTTACAGGATCTTCCTAAGTGATATCTTATGATAAGTTTCTTTTCCCGTGTGACTTCTTTCCCTTAGAATCATCGTACCTGAATCCACTCATTTTGCTGCTACTGGTCTTATGACATTGATTTCGTGGCTGAGGGATATTCCATCGTACGTAAGTTCCACAATGTTTGGAACCATTTTTATATTTCCTGGGATATTTCAGGTGTACCCAGGTTGAGGTTCTTGTAAGCAGTGCAGCCCTCAATTTGGGGGTGGCTCTGTCTTATGGATTTTCAGTTTTCCCAAGGTATATTCCCTAGACTGGAAGTGCCCTTGGCTCTGTAGCTCTGTTGTTTACTTGTTTTAGGGAACACAATGCACTCCTCCAGTGAGGCAGTTGGCAACTTACATCCCGCCCATCAGCATAACAAGGCTCCCTGTTCTCCGGGGCCTGTCTTGCCTTTCTGGTTTTTACACATTTTGTGGATGTCCCTTTTGACCGGTGGGAAGTGATACTTCTTTGTAGTGCAGATTTGCATTGCCCGCTTGCTTGCTTGGCCAAAAAGGGCGTATGCGTTTTCTCCTGAATATATTCAGGAGAAAACGCATACGCCCTTTTTGGCCAAGTGCATCATTGTCGAAGTTGTGCCCCTCTTCCTGTGCTTTACAGGCGATTCTAATGTACCTCTTGAAATCTGTTTCCTGCTATTCTGCCTCGCATTCAAGTCCGCCTCGTTGCCTTCCCTCAACAGATTTTTGGACGATAGTTGGCCTTGATTACTCTGCCAGTTTGTGAATTGCTGTGCCCCTGAGCTCCATTTTTCAACTCGTTTTTTTGTGAGCTGAACGCAAGTCCAAACATTTGGTTCAGGACCTATACTGGTTCCCGGTGGGTGGCTGAGACTTTGGTGAATTCTTCTTCCTGCCGGGAAATTAGAGTGACATGTGCCCATCCAAATGCCTAACAGCTACTCTCTCATTGGTTCTCCCTCTTCCCTTTCCTCCTCTGCCAAATGGGCAACCTGTGTGAACCAGGAGCTTAAAGGGGCTGTCTCTCCAAGTTGGGAGATTGATAGTAAAGCTGTTGGAAAGTCAAACCGGAGCACCAGGAGAGGGACTCTTCGTTGAGTTTTAGAAACCTGTCGTATTCACAGTGTGTCCATTCTCTAGGTTTCCCGTACATGTTATAGCTGTAGTAATATTCCCTTCAACCTGGAGAGGTGGGACCCATGGAATGGTTGCCATGCATTATTGCTTTAAAGGGTCTGCATTTGCTCACCCAATCTCACCAATCCTCTCAGTCCCAAGTGTCCAGCTTCATGCCACATCCAGCTGTCATCGTAGATAGGGTCATTCCAGGTTGCATCAGAGACCCTGAAGGAATTGTAAAGAATTTCCCTGTTTCTTTGTTCTGTTTTTGAAATTCCTTTTTAGAGTGGGTTTGAGCTGATTCTCGCTGCCATGTTTATGCCAGTCTAGACACACTTGATTCCCTTACGGAGACATATCAATACATAGGTTTTAAGATTCTTACTAGTCAGATCTATTCCTCTGCGGGAAATATGGGGTTTTGAGTCCCTTTCACTGAGGAAGGTGTAGGTCTTGTCTATTCCATAGTTGGTTTTTGGAACAGTACCTGTGCTTATATCAAACTCTGGTTTGATGCATCACCCCACCTCTCCTTCCCCCTTAAGCAGGCATAAGAGTGTTTTCTAAATGTGAGACTCTGTTCTCTTTGCTAACTCAGTTCATGTGTAGCCATGTTTACAGGATCTTCCTAAGTGATATCTTATGATAAGTTTCTTTTCCCGTGTGACTTCTTTCCCTTAGAATCATCGTACCTGAATCCACTCATTTTGCTGCTACTGGTCTTATGACATTGATTTCGTGGCTGAGGGATATTCCATCGTACGTAAGTTCCACAATGTTTGGAACCATTTTTATATTTCCTGGGATATTTCAGGTGTACCCAGGTTGAGGTTCTTGTAAGCAGTGCAGCCCTCAATTTGGGGGTGGCTCTGTCTTATGGATTTTCAGTTTTCCCAAGGTATATTCCCTAGACTGGAAGTGCCCTTGGCTCTGTAGCTCTGTTGTTTACTTGTTTTAGGGAACACAATGCACTCCTCCAGTGAGGCAGTTGGCAACTTACATCCCGCCCATCAGCATAACAAGGCTCCCTGTTCTCCGGGGCCTGTCTTGCCTTTCTGGTTTTTACACATTTTGTGGATGTCCCTTTTGACCGGTGGGAAGTGATACTTCTTTGTAGTGCAGATTTGCATTGCCCGCTTGCTTGCTTGGCCAAAAAGGGCGTATGCGTTTTCTCCTGAATATATTCAGGAGAAAACGCATACGCCCTTTTTGGCCAAGTGCATCATTGTCGAAGTTGTGCCCCTCTTCCTGTGCTTTACAGGCGATCCTAACGTACCTCTTGAAATCTGTTTCCTGCTATTCTGCCTCGCATTCAAGTCCGCCTCGTTGCCTTCCCTCAACAGATTTTTGGACGATAGTTGGCCTTGATTACTCTGCCAGTTTGTGAATTGCTGTGCCCCTGAGCTCCATTTTTCAACTCGTTTTTTTGTGAGCTGAACGCAAGTCCAAACATTTGGTTCAGGACCTATACTGGTTCCCGGTGGGTGGCTGAGACTTTGGTGAATTCTTCTTCCTGCCGGGAAATTAGAGTGACATGTGCCCATCCAAATGCCTAACAGCTACTCTCTCATTGGTTCTCCCTCTTCCCTTTCCTCCTCTGCCAAATGGGCAACCTGTGTGAACCAGGAGCTTAAAGGGGCTGTCTCTCCAAGTTGGGAGATTGATAGTAAAGCTGTTGGAAAGTCAAACCGGAGCACCAGGAGAGGGACTCTTCGTTGAGTTTTAGAAACCTGTCGTATTCACAGTGTGTCCATTCTCTAGGTTTCCCGTACATGTTATAGCTGTAGTAATATTCCCTTCAACCTGGAGAGGTGGGACCCATGGAATGGTTGCCATGCATTATTGCTTTAAAGGGTCTGCATTTGCTCACCCAATCTCACCAATCCTCTCAGTCCCAAGTGTCCAGCCTCATGCCACATCCAGCTGTCATCGTAGATAGGGTCATTCCAGGTTGCATCAGAGACCCTGAAGGAATTGTAAAGAATTTCCCTGTTTCTTTGTTCTGTTTTGGAAATTCCTTTTTAGAGTGGGTTTGAGCTGATTCTCGCTGCCATGTTTATGCCAGTCTAGACACACTTGATTCCCTTACGGAGACATATCAATACATAGGTTTTAAGATTCTTACTAGTCAGATCTATTCCTCTGCGGGAAATATGGGGTTTTGAGTCCCTTTCACTGAGGAAGGTGTAGGTCTTGTCTATTCCATAGTTGGTTTTTGGAACAGTACCTGTGCTTATATCAAACTCTGGTTTGATGCATCACCCCACCTCTCCTTCCCCCTTAAGCAGGCATAAGAGTGTTTTCTAAATGTGAGACTCTGTTCTCTTTGCTAACTCAGTTCATGTGTAGCCATGTTTACAGGATCTTCCTAAGTGATATCTTATGATAAGTTTCTTTTCCCGTGTGACTTCTTTCCCTTAGAATCATCGTACCTGAATCCACTCATTTTGCTGCTACTGGTCTTATGACATTGATTTCGTGGCTGAGGGATATTCCATCGTACGTAAGTTCCACAATGTTTGGAACCATTTTTATATTTCCTGGGATATTTCAGGTGTACCCAGGTTGAGGTTCTTGTAAGCAGTGCAGCCCTCAATTTGGGGGTGGCTCTGTCTTATGGATTTTCAGTTTTCCCAAGGTATATTCCCTAGACTGGAAGTGCCCTTGGCTCTGTAGCTCTGTTGTTTACTTGTTTTAGGGAACACAATGCACTCCTCCAGTGAGGCAGTTGGCAACTTACATCCCGCCCATCAGCATAACAAGGCTCCCTGTTCTCCGGGGCCTGTCTTGCCTTTCTGGTTTTTACACATTTTGTGGATGTCCCTTTTGACCGGTGGGAAGTGATACTTCTTTGTAGTGCAGATTTGCATTGCCCGCTTGCTTGCTTGGCCAAAAAGGGCGTATGCGTTTTCTCCTGAATATATTCAGGAGAAAACGCATACGCCCTTTTTGGCCAAGTGCATCATTGTCGAAGTTGTGCCCCTCTTCCTGTGCTTTACAGGCGATTCTAACGTACCTCTTGAAATCTGTTTCCTGCTATTCTGCCTCGCATTCAAGTCCGCCTCGTTGCCTTCCCTCAACAGATTTTTGGACGATAGTTGGCCTTGATTACTCTGCCAGTTTGTGAATTGCTGTGCCCCTGAGCTCCATTTTTCAACTCGTTTTTTTGTGAGCTGAACGCAAGTCCAAACATTTGGTTCAGGACCTATACTGGTTCCCGGTGGGTGGCTGAGACTTTGGTGAATTCTTCTTCCTGCCGGGAAATTAGAGTGACATGTGCCCATCCAAATGCCTAACAGCTACTCTCTCATTGGTTCTCCCTCTTCCCTTTCCTCCTCTGCCAAATGGGCAACCTGTGTGAACCAGGAGCTTAAAGGGGCTGTCTCTCCAAGTTGGGAGATTGATAGTAAAGCTGTTGGAAAGTCAAACCGGAGCACCAGGAGAGGGACTCTTCGTTGAGTTTTAGAAACCTGTCGTATTCACAGTGTGTCCATTCTCTAGGTTTCCCGTACATGTTATAGCTGTAGTAATATTCCCTTCAACCTGGAGAGGTGGGACCCATGGAATGGTTGCCATGCATTATTGCTTTAAAGGGTCTGCATTTGCTCACCCAATCTCACCAATCCTCTCAGTCCCAAGTGTCCAGCCTCATGCCACATCCAGCTGTCATCGTAGATAGGGTCATTCCAGGTTGCATCAGAGACCCTGAAGGAATTGTAAAGAATTTCCCTGTTTCTTTGTTCTGTTTTTGAAATTCCTTTTTAGAGTGGGTTTGAGCTGATTCTCGCTGCCATGTTTATGCCAGTCTAGACACACTTGATTCCCTTACGGAGACATATCAATACATAGGTTTTAAGATTCTTACTAGTCAGATCTATTCCTCTGCGGGAAATATGGGGTTTTGAGTCCCTTTCACTGAGGAAGGTGTAGGTCTTGTCTATTCCATAGTTGGTTTTTGGAACAGTACCTGTGCTTATATCAAACTCTGGTTTGATGCATCACCCCACCTCTCCTTCCCCCTTAAGCAGGCATAAGAGTGTTTTCTAAATGTGAGACTCTGTTCTCTTTGCTAACTCAGTTCATGTGTAGCCATGTTTACAGGATCTTCCTAAGTGATATCTTATGATAAGTTTCTTTTCCCGTGTGACTTCTTTCCCTTAGAATCATCGTACCTGAAACCACTCATTTTGCTGCTACTGGTCTTATGACATTGATTTCGTGGCTGAGGGATATTCCATCGTACGTAAGTTCCACAATGTTTGGAACCATTTTTATATTTCCTGGGATATTTCAGGTGTACCCAGGTTGAGGTTCTTGTAAGCAGTGCAGCCCTCAATTTGGGGGTGGCTCTGTCTTATGGATTTTCAGTTTTCCCAAGGTATATTCCCTAGACTGGAAGTGCCCTTGGCTCTGTAGCTCTGTTGTTTACTTGTTTTAGGGAACACAATGCACTCCTCCAGTGAGGCAGTTGGCAACTTACATCCCGCCCATCAGCATAACAAGGCTCCCTGTTCTCCGGGGCCTGTCTTGCCTTTCTGGTTTTTACACATTTTGTGGATGTCGCTTTTGACCGGTGGGAAGTGATACTTCTTTGTAGTGCAGATTTGCATTGCCCGCTTGCTTGCTTGGCCAAAAAGGGCGTATGCGTTTTCTCCTGAATATATTCAGGAGAAAACGCATACGCCCTTTTTGGCCAAGTGCATCATTGTCGAAGTTGTGCCCCTCTTCCTGTGCTTTACAGGCGATTCTAACGTACCTCTTGAAATCTGTTTCCTGCTATTCTGCCTCGCATTCAAGTCCGCCTCGTTGCCTTCCCTCAACAGATTTTTGGACGATAGTTGGCCTTGATTACTCTGCCAGTTTGTGAATTGCTGTGCCCCTGAGCTCCATTTTTCAACTCGTTTTTTTGTGAGCTGAACGCAAGTCCAAACATTTGGTTCAGGACCTATACTGGTTCCCGGTGGGTGGCTGAGACTTTGGTGAATTCTTCTTCCTGCCGGGAAATTAGAGTGACATGTGCCCATCCAAATGCCTAACAGCTACTCTCTCATTGGTTCTCCCTCTTCCCTTTCCTCCTCTGCCAAATGGGCAACCTGTGTGAACCAGGAGCTTAAAGGGGCTGTCTCTCCAAGTTGGGAGATTGATAGTAAAGCTGTTGGAAAGTCAAACCGGAGCACCAGGAGAGGGACTCTTCGTTGAGTTTTAGAAACCTGTCGTATTCACAGTGTGTCCATTCTCTAGGTTTCCCGTACATGTTATAGCTGTAGTAATATTCCCTTCAACCTGGAGAGGTGGGACCCATGGAATGGTTGCCATGCATTATTGCTTTAAAGGGTCTGCATTTGCTCACCCAATCTCACCAATCCTCTCAGTCCCAAGTGTCCAGCCTCATGCCACATCCAGCTGTCATCGTAGATAGGGTCATTCCAGGTTGCATCAGAGACCCTGAAGGAATTGTAAAGAATTTCCCTGTTTCTTTGTTCTGTTTTTGAAATTCCTTTTTAGAGTGGGTTTGAGCTGATTCTCGCTGCCATGTTTATGCCAGTCTAGACACACTTGATTCCCTTACGGAGACATATCAATACATAGGTTTTAAGATTCTTACTAGTCAGATCTATTCCTCTGCGGGAAATATGGGGTTTTGAGTCCCTTTCACTGAGGAAGGTGTAGGTCTTGTCTATTCCATAGTTGGTTTTTGGAACAGTACCTGTGCTTATATCAAACTCTGGTTTGATGCATCACCCCACCTCTCCTTCCCCCTTAAGCAGGCATAAGAGTGTTTTCTAAATGTGAGACTCTGTTCTCTTTGCTAACTCAGTTCATGTGTAGCCATGTTTACAGGATCTTCCTAAGTGATATCTTATGATAAGTTTCTTTTCCCGTGTGACTTCTTTCCCTTAGAATCATCGTACCTGAATCCACTCATTTTGCTGCTACTGGTCTTATGACATTGATTTCGTGGCTGAGGGATATTCCATCGTACGTAAGTTCCACAATGTTTGGAACCATTTTTATATTTCCTGGGATATTTCAGGTGTACCCAGGTTGAGGTTCTTGTAAGCAGTGCAGCCCTCAATTTGGGGGTGGCTCTGTCTTATGGATTTTCAGTTTTCCCAAGGTATATTCCCTAGACTGGAAGTGCCCTTGGCTCTGTAGCTCTGTTGTTTACTTGTTTTAGGGAACACAATGCACTCCTCCAGTGAGGCAGTTGGCAACTTACATCCCGCCCATCAGCATAACAAGGCTCCCTGTTCTCCGGGGCCTGTCTTGCCTTTCTGGTTTTTACACATTTTGTGGATGTCCCTTTTGACCGGTGGGAAGTGATACTTCTTTGTAGTGCAGATTTGCATTGCCCGCTTGCTTGCTTGGCCAAAAAGGGCGTATGCGTTTTCTCCTGAATATATTCAGGAGAAAACGCATACGCCCTTTTTGGCCAAGTGCATCATTGTCGAAGTTGTGCCTCTCTTCCTGTGCTTTACAGGCGATTCTAACGTACCTCTTGAAATCTGTTTCCTGCTATTCTGCCTCGCATTCAAGTCCGCCTCGTTGCCTTCCCTCAACAGATTTTTGGACGATAGTTGGCCTTGATTACTCTGCCAGTTTGTGAATTGCTGTGCCCCTGAGCTCCATTTTTCAACTCGTTTTTTTGTGAGCTGAACGCAAGTCCAAACATTTGGTTCAGGACCTATACTGGTTCCCGGTGGGTGGCTGAGACTTTGGTGAATTCTTCTTCCTGCCGGGAAATTAGAGTGACATGTGCCCATCCAAATGCCTAACAGCTACTCTCTCATTGGTTCTCCCTCTTCCCTTTCCTCCTCTGCCAAATGGGCAACCTGTGTGAACCAGGAGCTTAAAGGGGCTGTCTCTCCAAGTTGGGAGATTGATAGTAAAGCTGTTGGAAAGTCAAACCGGAGCACCAGGAGAGGGACTCTTCGTTGAGTTTTAGAAACCTGTCGTATTCACAGTGTGTCCATTCTCTAGGTTTCCCGTACATGTTATAGCTGTAGTAATATTCCCTTCAACCTGGAGAGGTGGGACCCATGGAATGGTTGCCATGCATTATTGCTTTAAAGGGTCTGCATTTGCTCACCCAATCTCACCAATCCTCTCAGTCCCAAGTGTCCAGCCTCATGCCACATCCAGCTGTCATCGTAGATAGGGTCATTCCAGGTTGCATCAGAGACCCTGAAGGAATTGTAAAGAATTTCCCTGTTTCTTTGTTCTGTTTTTGAAATTCCTTTTTAGAGTGGGTTTGAGCTGATTCTCGCTGCCATGTTTATGCCAGTCTAGACACACTTGATTCCCTTACGGAGACATATCAATACATAGGTTTTAAGATTCTTACTAGTCAGATCTATTCCTCTGCGGGAAATATGGGGTTTTGAGTCCCTTTCACTGAGGAAGGTGTAGGTCTTGTCTATTCCATAGTTGGTTTTTGGAACAGTACCTGTGCTTATATCAAACTCTGGTTTGATGCATCACCCCACCTCTCCTTCCCCCTTAAGCAGGCATAAGAGTGTTTTCTAAATGTGAGACTCTGTTCTCTTTGCTAACTCAGTTCATGTGTAGCCATGTTTACAGGATCTTCCTAAGTGATATCTTATGATAAGTTTCTTTTCCCGTGTGACTTCTTTCCCTTAGAATCATCGTACCTGAATCCACTCATTTTGCTGCTACTGGTCTTATGACATTGATTTCGTGGCTGAGGGATATTCCATCGTACGTAAGTTCCACAATGTTTGGAACCATTTTTATATTTCCTGGGATATTTCAGGTGTACCCAGGTTGAGGTTCTTGTAAGCAGTGCAGCCCTCAATTTGGGGGTGGCTCTGTCTTATGGATTTTCAGTTTTCCCAAGGTATATTCCCTAGACTGGAAGTGCCCTTGGCTCTGTAGCTCTGTTGTTTACTTGTTTTAGGGAACACAATGCACTCCTCCAGTGAGGCAGTTGGCAACTTACATCCCGCCCATCAGCATAACAAGGCTCCCTGTTCTCCGGGGCCTGTCTTGCCTTTCTGGTTTTTACACATTTTGTGGATGTCCCTTTTGACCGGTGGGAAGTGATACTTCTTTGTAGTGCAGATTTGCATTGCCCGCTTGCTTGCTTGGCCAAAAAGGGCGTATGCGTTTTCTCCTGAATATATTCAGGAGAAAACGCATACGCCCTTTTTGGCCAAGTGCATCATTGTCGAAGTTGTGCCCCTCTTCCTGTGCTTTACAGGCGATTCTAACGTACCTCTTGAAATCTGTTTCCTGCTATTCTGCCTCGCATTCAAGTCCGCCTCGTTGCCTTCCCTCAACAGATTTTTGGACGATAGTTGGCCTTGATTACTCTGCCAGTTTGTGAATTGCTGTGCCCCTGAGCTCCATTTTTCAACTCGTTTTTTTGTGAGCTGAACGCAAGTCCAAACATTTGGTTCAGGACCTATACTGGTTCCCGGTGGGTGGCTGAGACTTTGGTGAATTCTTCTTCCTGCCGGGAAATTAGAGTGACATGTGCCCATCCAAATGCCTAACAGCTACTCTCTCATTGGTTCTCCCTCTTCCCTTTCCTCCTCTGCCAAATGGGCAACCTGTGTGAACCAGGAGCTTAAAGGGGCTGTCTCTCCAAGTTGGGAGATTGATAGTAAAGCTGTTGGAAAGTCAAACCGGAGCACCAGGAGAGGGACTCTTCGTTGAGTTTTAGAAACCTGTCGTATTCACAGTGTGTCCATTCTCTAGGTTTCCCGTACATGTTATAGCTGTAGTAATATTCCCTTCAACCTGGAGAGGTGGGACCCATGGAATGGTTGCCATGCATTATTGCTTTAAAGGGTCTGCATTTGCTCACCCAATCTCACCAATCCTCTCAGTCCCAAGTGTCCAGCCTCATGCCACATCCAGCTGTCATCGTAGATAGGGTCATTCCAGGTTGCATCAGAGACCCTGAAGGAATTGTAAAGAATTTCCCTGTTTCTTTGTTCTGTTTTTGAAATTCCTTTTTAGAGTGGGTTTGAGCTGATTCTCGCTGCCATGTTTATGCCAGTCTAGACACACTTGATTCCCTTACGGAGACATATCAATACATAGGTTTTAAGATTCTTACTAGTCAGATCTATTCCTCTGCGGGAAATATGGGGTTTCGAGTCCCTTTCACTGAGGAAGGTGTAGGTCTTGTCTATTCCATAGTTGGTTTTTGGAACAGTACCTGTGCTTATATCAAACTCTGGTTTGATGCATCACCCCACCTCTCCTTCCCCCTTAAGCAGGCATAAGAGTGTTTTCTAAATGTGAGACTCTGTTCTCTTTGCTAACTCAGTTCATGTGTAGCCATGTTTACAGGATCTTCCTAAGTGATATCTTATGATAAGTTTCTTTTCCCGTGTGACTTCTTTCCCTTAGAATCATCGTACCTGAATCCACTCATTTTGCTGCTACTGGTCTTATGACATTGATTTCGTGGCTGAGGGATATTCCATCGTACGTAAGTTCCGCAACGTTTGGAACCATTTTTATATTTCCTGGGATATTTCAGGTGTACCCAGGTTGAGGTTCTTGTAAGCAGTGCAGCCCTCAATTTGGGGGTGGCTCTGTCTTATGGATTTTCAGTTTTCCCAAGGTATATTCCCTAGACTGGAAGTGCCCTTGGCTCTGTAGCTCTGTTGTTTACTTGTTTTAGGGAACACAATGCACTCCTCCAGTGAGGCGGTTGGCAACTTACATCCCGCCCATCAGCATAACAAGGCTCCCTGTTCTCCGGGGCCTGTCTTGCCTTTCTGGTTTTTACACATTTTGTGGATGTCCCTTTTGACCGGTGGGAAGTGATACTTCTTTGTAGTGCAGATTTGCATTGCCCGCTTGCTTGCTTGGCCAAAAAGGGCGTATGCGTTTTCTCCTGAATATATTCAGGAGAAAACGCATACGCCCTTTTTGGCCAAGTGCATCATTGTCGAAGTTGTGCCCCTCTTCCTGTGCTTTACAGGCGATTCTAACGTACCTCTTGAAATCTGTTTCCTGCTATTCTGCCTCGCATTCAAGTCCGCCTCGTTGCCTTCCCTCAACAGATTTTTGGACGATAGTTGGCCTTGATTACTCTGCCAGTTTGTGAATTGCTGTGCCCCTGAGCTCCATTTTTCAACTCGTTTTTTTGTGAGCTGAACGCAAGTCCAAACATTTGGTTCAGGACCTATACTGGTTCCCGGTGGGTGGCTGAGACTTTGGTGAATTCTTCTTCCTGCCGGGAAATTAGAGTGACATGTGCCCATCCAAATGCCTAACAGCTACTCTCTCATTGGTTCTCCCTCTTCCCTTTCCTCCTCTGCCAAATGGGCAACCTGTGTGAACCAGGAGCTTAAAGGGGCTGTCTCTCCAAGTTGGGAGATTGATAGTAAAGCTGTTGGAAAGTCAAACCGGAGCACCAGGAGAGGGACTCTTCGTTGAGTTTTAGAAACCTGTCGTATTCACAGTGTGTCCATTCTCTAGGTTTCCCGTACATGTTATAGCTGTAGTAATATTCCCTTCAACCTGGAGAGGTGGGACCCATGGAATGGTTGCCATGCATTATTGCTTTAAAGGGTCTGCATTTGCTCACCCAATCTCACCAATCCTCTCAGTCCCAAGTGTCCAGCCTCATGCCACATCCAGCTGTCATCGTAGATAGGGTCATTCCAGGTTGCATCAGAGACCCTGAAGGAATTGTAAAGAATTTCCCTGTTTCTTTGTTCTGTTTTTGAAATTCCTTTTTAGAGTGGGTTTGAGCTGATTCTCGCTGCCATGTTTATGCCAGTCTAGACACACTTGATTCCCTTACGGAGACATATCAATACATAGGTTTTAAGATTCTTACTAGTCAGATCTATTCCTCTGCGGGAAATATGGGGTTTCGAGTCCCTTTCACTGAGGAAGGTGTAGGTCTTGTCTATTCCATAGTTGGTTTTTGGAACAGTACCTGTGCTTATATCAAACTCTGGTTTGATGCATCACCCCACCTCTCCTTCCCCCTTAAGCAGGCATAAGAGTGTTTTCTAAATGTGAGACTCTGTTCTCTTTGCTAACTCAGTTCATGTGTAGCCATGTTTACAGGATCTTCCTAAGTGATATCTTATGATAAGTTTCTTTTCCCGTGTGACTTCTTTCCCTTAGAATCATCGTACCTGAATCCACTCATTTTGCTGCTACTGGTCTTATGACATTGATTTCGTGGCTGAGGGATATTCCATCGTACGTAAGTTCCGCAACGTTTGGAACCATTTTTATATTTCCTGGGATATTTCAGGTGTACCCAGGTTGAGGTTCTTGTAAGCAGTGCAGCCCTCAATTTGGGGGTGGCTCTGTCTTATGGATTTTCAGTTTTCCCAAGGTATATTCCCTAGACTGGAAGTGCCCTTGGCTCTGTAGCTCTGTTGTTTACTTGTTTTAGGGAACACAATGCACTCCTCCAGTGAGGCGGTTGGCAACTTACATCCCGCCCATCAGCATAACAAGGCTCCCTGTTCTCCGGGGCCTGTCTTGCCTTTCTGGTTTTTACACATTTTGTGGATGTCCCTTTTGACCGGTGGGAAGTGATACTTCTTTGTAGTGCAGATTTGCATTGCCCGCTTGCTTGCTTGGCCAAAAAGGGCGTATGCGTTTTCTCCTGAATATATTCAGGAGAAAACGCATACGCCCTTTTTGGCCAAGTGCATCATTGTCGAAGTTGTGCCCCTCTTCCTGTGCTTTACAGGCGATTCTAACGTACCTCTTGAAATCTGTTTCCTGCTATTCTGCCTCGCATTCAAGTCCGCCTCGTTGCCTTCCCTCAACAGATTTTTGGACGATAGTTGGCCTTGATTACTCTGCCAGTTTGTGAATTGCTGTGCCCCTGAGCTCCATTTTTCAACTCGTTTTTTGTGAGCTGAACGCAAGTCCAAACATTTGGTTCAGGACCTATACTGGTTCCCGGTGGGTGGCTGAGACTTTGGTGAATTCTTCTTCCTGCCGGGAAATTAGAGTGACATGTGCCCATCCAAATGCCTAACAGCTACTCTCTCATTGGTTCTCCCTCTTCCCTTTCCTCCTCTGCCAAATGGGCAACCTGTGTGAACCAGGAGCTTAAAGGGGCTGTCTCTCCAAGTTGGGAGATTGATAGTAAAGCTGTTGGAAAGTCAAACCGGAGCACCAGGAGAGGGACTCTTCGTTGAGTTTTAGAAACCTGTCGTATTCACAGTGTGTCCATTCTCTAGGTTTCCCGTACATGTTATAGCTGTAGTAATATTCCCTTCAACCTGGAGAGGTGGGACCCATGGAATGGTTGCCATGCATTATTGCTTTAAAGGGTCTGCATTTGCTCACCCAATCTCACCAATCCTCTCAGTCCCAAGTGTCCAGCCTCATGCCACATCCAGCTGTCATCGTAGATAGGGTCATTCCAGGTTGCATCAGAGACCCTGAAGGAATTGTAAAGAATTTCCCTGTTTCTTTGTTCTGTTTTTGAAATTCCTTTTTAGAGTGGGTTTGAGCTGATTCTCGCTGCCATGTTTATGCCAGTCTAGACACACTTGATTCCCTTACGGAGACATATCAATACATAGGTTTTAAGATTCTTACTAGTCAGATCTATTCCTCTGCGGGAAATATGGGGTTTCGAGTCCCTTTCACTGAGGAAGGTGTAGGTCTTGTCTATTCCATAGTTGGTTTTTGGAACAGTACCTGTGCTTATATCAAACTCTGGTTTGATGCATCACCCCACCTCTCCTTCCCCCTTAAGCAGGCATAAGAGTGTTTTCTAAATGTGAGACTCTGTTCTCTTTGCTAACTCAGTTCATGTGTAGCCATGTTTACAGGATCTTCCTAAGTGATATCTTATGATAAGTTTCTTTTCCCGTGTGACTTCTTTCCCTTAGAATCATCGTACCTGAATCCACTCATTTTGCTGCTACTGGTCTTATGACATTGATTTCGTGGCTGAGGGATATTCCATCGTACGTAAGTTCCGCAACGTTTGGAACCATTTTTATATTTCCTGGGATATTTCAGGTGTACCCAGGTTGAGGTTCTTGTAAGCAGTGCAGCCCTCAATTTGGGGGTGGCTCTGTCTTATGGATTTTCAGTTTTCCCAAGGTATATTCCCTAGACTGGAAGTGCCCTTGGCTCTGTAGCTCTGTTGTTTACTTGTTTTAGGGAACACAATGCACTCCTCCAGTGAGGCGGTTGGCAACTTACATCCCGCCCATCAGCATAACAAGGCTCCCTGTTCTCCGGGGCCTGTCTTGCCTTTCTGGTTTTTACACATTTTGTGGATGTCCCTTTTGACCGGTGGGAAGTGATACTTCTTTGTAGTGCAGATTTGCATTGCCCGCTTGCTTGCTTGGCCAAAAAGGGCGTATGCGTTTTCTCCTGAATATATTCAGGAGAAAACGCATACGCCCTTTTTGGCCAAGTGCATCATTGTCGAAGTTGTGCCCCTCTTCCTGTGCTTTACAGGCGATTCTAACGTACCTCTTGAAATCTGTTTCCTGCTATTCTGCCTCGCATTCAAGTCCGCCTCGTTGCCTTCCCTCAACAGATTTTTGGACGATAGTTGGCCTTGATTACTCTGCCAGTTTGTGAATTGCTGTGCCCCTGAGCTCCATTTTTCAACTCGTTTTTTGTGAGCTGAACGCAAGTCCAAACATTTGGTTCAGGACCTATACTGGTTCCCGGTGGGTGGCTGAGACTTTGGTGAATTCTTCTTCCTGCCGGGAAATTAGAGTGACATGTGCCCATCCAAATGCCTAACAGCTACTCTCTCATTGGTTCTCCCTCTTCCCTTTCCTCCTCTGCCAAATGGGCAACCTGTGTGAACCAGGAGCTTAAAGGGGCTGTCTCTCCAAGTTGGGAGATTGATAGTAAAGCTGTTGGAAAGTCAAACCGGAGCACCAGGAGAGGGACTCTTCGTTGAGTTTTAGAAACCTGTCGTATTCACAGTGTGTCCATTCTCTAGGTTTCCCGTACATGTTATAGCTGTAGTAATATTCCCTTCAACCTGGAGAGGTGGGACCCATGGAATGGTTGCCATGCATTATTGCTTTAAAGGGTCTGCATTTGCTCACCCAATCTCACCAATCCTCTCAGTCCCAAGTGTCCAGCCTCATGCCACATCCAGCTGTCATCGTAGATAGGGTCATTCCAGGTTGCATCAGAGACCCTGAAGGAATTGTAAAGAATTTCCCTGTTTCTTTGTTCTGTTTTTGAAATTCCTTTTTAGAGTGGGTTTGAGCTGATTCTCGCTGCCATGTTTATGCCAGTCTAGACACACTTGATTCCCTTACGGAGACATATCAATACATAGGTTTTAAGATTCTTACTAGTCAGATCTATTCCTCTGCGGGAAATATGGGGTTTCGAGTCCCTTTCACTGAGGAAGGTGTAGGTCTTGTCTATTCCATAGTTGGTTTTTGGAACAGTACCTGTGCTTATATCAAACTCTGGTTTGATGCATCACCCCACCTCTCCTTCCCCCTTAAGCAGGCATAAGAGTGTTTTCTAAATGTGAGACTCTGTTCTCTTTGCTAACTCAGTTCATGTGTAGCCATGTTTACAGGATCTTCCTAAGTGATATCTTATGATAAGTTTCTTTTCCTGTGTGACTTCTTTCCCTTAGAATCATCGTACGTGAATCCACTCATTTTGCTGCTACTGGTCTTATGACATTGATTTCGTGGCTGAGGGATATTCCATCGTACGTAAGTTCCGCAACGTTTGGAACCATTTTTATATTTCCTGGGATATTTCAGGTGTACCCAGGTTGAGGTTCTTGTAAGCAGTGCAGCCCTCAATTTGGGGGTGGCTCTGTCTTATGGATTTTCAGTTTTCCCAAGGTATATTCCCTAGACTGGAAGTGCCCTTGGCTCTGTAGCTCTGTTGTTTACTTGTTTTAGGGAACACAATGCACTCCTCCAGTGAGGCGGTTGGCAACTTACATCCCGCCCATCAGCATAACAAGGCTCCCTGTTCTCCGGGGCCTGTCTTGCCTTTCTGGTTTTTACACATTTTGTGGATGTCCCTTTTGACCGGTGGGAATTGATACTTCTTTGTAGTGCAGATTTGCATTGCCCGCTTGCTTGCTTGGCCAAAAAGGGCGTATGCGTTTTCTCCTGAATATATTCAGGAGAAAACGCATACGCCCTTTTTGGCCAAGTGCATCATTGTCGAAGTTGTGCCCCTCTTCCTGTGCTTTACAGGCGATTCTAACGTACCTCTTGAAATCTGTTTCCTGCTATTCTGCCTCGCATTCAAGTCCGCCTCGTTGCCTTCCCTCAACAGATTTTTGGACGATAGTTGGCCTTGATTACTCTGCCAGTTTGTGAATTGCTGTGCCCCTGAGCTCCATTTTTCAACTCGTTTTTTGTGAGCTGAACGCAAGTCCAAACATTTGGTTCAGGACCTATACTGGTTCCCGGTGGGTGGCTGAGACTTTGGTGAATTCTTCTTCCTGCCGGGAAATTAGAGTGACATGTGCCCATCCAAATGCCTAACAGCTACTCTCTCATTGGTTCTCCCTCTTCCCTTTCCTCCTCTGCCAAATGGGCAACCTGTGTGAACCAGGAGCTTAAAGGGGCTGTCTCTCCAAGTTGGGAGATTGATAGTAAAGCTGTTGGAAAGTCAAACCGGAGCACCAGGAGAGGGACTCTTCGTTGAGTTTTAGAAACCTGTCGTATTCACAGTGTGTCCATTCTCTAGGTTTCCCGTACATGTTATAGCTGTAGTAATATTCCCTTCAACCTGGAGAGGTGGGACCCATGGAATGGTTGCCATGCATTATTGCTTTAAAGGGTCTGCATTTGCTCACCCAATCTCACCAATCCTCTCAGTCCCAAGTGTCCAGCCTCATGCCACATCCAGCTGTCATCTTAGATAGGGTCATTCCAGGTTGCATCAGAGACCCTGAAGGAATTGTAAAGAATTTCCCTGTTTCTTTGTTCTGTTTTTGAAATTCCTTTCTAGAGTGGGTTTGAGCTGATTCTCGCTGCCATGTTTATGCCAGTCTAGACACACTTGATTCCCTTACGGAGACATATCAATACATAGGTTTTAAGATTCTTACTAGTCAGATCTATTCCTCTGCGGGAAATATGGGGTTTCGAGTCCCTTTCACTGAGGAAGGTGTAGGTCTTGTCTATTCCATAGTTGGTTTTTGGAACAGTACCTGTGCTTATATCAAACTCTGGTTTGATGCATCACCCCACCTCTCCTTCCCCCTTAAGCAGGCATAAGAGTGTTTTCTAAATGTGAGACTCTGTTCTCTTTGCTAACTCAGTTCATGTGTAGCCATGTTTACAGGATCTTCCTAAGTGATATCTTATGATAAGTTTCTTTTCCCGTGTGACTTCTTTCCCTTAGAATCATCGTACCTGAATCCACTCATTTTGCTGCTACTGGTCTTATGACATTGATTTCGTGGCTGAGGGATATTCCATCGTACGTAAGTTCCACAACGTTTGGAACCATTTTTATATTTCCTGGGATATTTCAGGTGTACCCAGGTTGAGGTTCTTGTAAGCAGTGCAGCCCTCAATTTGGGGGTGGCTCTGTCTTATGGATTTTCAGTTTTCCCAAGGTATATTCCCTAGACTGGAAGTGCCCTTGGCTCTGTAGCTCTGTTGTTTACTTGTTTTAGGGAACACAATGCACTCCTCCAGTGAGGCAGTTGGCAACTTACATCCCGCCCATCAGCATAACAAGGCTCCCTGTTCTCCGGGGCCTGTCTTGCCTTTCTGGTTTTTACACATTTTGTGGATGTCCCTTTTGACCGGTGGGAAGTGATACTTCTTTGTAGTGCAGATTTGCATTGCCCGCTTGCTTGCTTGGCCAAAAAGGGCGTATGCGTTTTCTCCTGAATATATTCAGGAGAAAACGCATACGCCCTTTTTGGCCAAGTGCATCATTGTCGAAGTTGTGCCCCTCTTCCTGTGCTTTACAGGCGATTCTAACGTACCTCTTGAAATCTGTTTCCTGCTATTCTGCCTCGCATTCAAGTCCGCCTCGTTGCCTTCCCTCAACAGATTTTTGGACGATAGTTGGCCTTGATTACTCTGCCAGTTTGTGAATTGCTGTGCCCCTGAGCTCCATTTTTCAACTCGTTTTTTTGTGAGCTGAACGCAAGTCCAAACATTTGGTTCAGGACCTATACTGGTTCCCGGTGGGTGGCTGAGACTTTGGTGAATTCTTCTTCCTGCCGGGAAATTAGAGTGACATGTGCCCATCCAAATGCCTAACAGCTACTCTCTCATTGGTTCTCCCTCTTCCCTTTCCTCCTCTGCCAAATGGGCAACCTGTGTGAACCAGGAGCTTAAAGGGGCTGTCTCTCCAAGTTGGGAGATTGATAGTAAAGCTGTTGGAAAGTCAAACCGGAGCACCAGGAGAGGGACTCTTCGTTGAGTTTTAGAAACCTGTCGTATTCACAGTGTGTCCATTCTCTAGGTTTCCCGTACATGTTATAGCTGTAGTAATATTCCCTTCAACCTGGAGAGGTGGGACCCATGGAATGGTTGCCATGCATTATTGCTTTAAAGGGTCTGCATTTGCTCACCCAATCTCACCAATCCTCTCAGTCCCAAGTGTCCAGCCTCATGCCACATCTAGCTGTCATCGTAGATAGGGTCATTCCAGGTTGCATCAGAGACCCTGAAGGAATTGTAAAGAATTTCCCTGTTTCTTTGTTCTGTTTTTGAAATTCCTTTTTAGAGTGGGTTTGAGCTGATTCTCGCTGCCATGTTTATGCCAGTCTAGACACACTTGATTCCCTTACGGAGACATATCAATACATAGGTTTTAAGATTCTTACTAGTCAGATCTATTCCTCTGCGGGAAATATGGGGTTTTGAGTCCCTTTCACTGAGGAAGGTGTACGTCTTGTCTATTCCATAGTTGGTTTTTGGAACAGTACCTGTGCTTATATCAAACTCTGGTTTGATGCATCACCCCACCTCTCCTTCCCCCTTAAGCAGGCATAAGAGTGTTTTCTAAATGTGAGACTCTGTTCTCTTTGCTAACTCAGTTCATGTGTAGCCATGTTTACAGGATCTTCCTAAGTGATATCTTATGATAAGTTTCTTTTCCCGTGTGACTTCTTTCCCTTAGAATCATCGTACCTGAATCCACTCATTTTGCTGCTACTGGTCTTATGACATTGATTTCGTGGCTGAGGGATATTCCATCGTACGTAAGTTCCACAACGTTTGGAACCATTTTTATATTTCCTGGGATATTTCAGGTGTACCCAGGTTGAGGTTCTTGTAAGCAGTGCAGCCCTCAATTTGGGGGTGGCTCTGTCTTATGGATTTTCAGTTTTCCCAAGGTATATTCCCTAGACTGGAAGTGCCCTTGGCTCTGTAGCTCTGTTGTTTACTTGTTTTAGGGAACACAATGCACTCCTCCAGTGAGGCAGTTGGCAACTTACATCCCGCCCATCAGCATAACAAGGCTCCCTGTTCTCCGGGGCCTGTCTTGCCTTTCTGGTTTTTACACATTTTGTGGATGTCCCTTTTGACCGGTGGGAATTGATACTTCTTTGTAGTGCAGATTTGCATTGCCCGCTTGCTTGCTTGGCCAAAAAGGGCGTATGCGTTTTCTCCTGAATATATTCAGGAGAAAACGCATACGCCCTTTTTGGCCAAGTGCATCATTGTCGAAGTTGTGCCCCTCTTCCTGTGCTTTACAGGCGATTCTAACGTACCTCTTGAAATCTGTTTCCTGCTATTCTGCCTCGCATTCAAGTCCGCCTCGTTGCCTTCCCTCAACAGATTTTTGGACGATAGTTGGCCTTGATTACTCTGCCAGTTTGTGAATTGCTGTGCCCCTGAGCTCCATTTTTCAACTCGTTTTTTTGTGAGCTGAACGCAAGTCCAAACATTTGGTTCAGGACCTATACTGGTTCCCGGTGGGTGGCTGAGACTTTGGTGAATTCTTCTTCCTGCCGGGAAATTAGAGTGACATGTGCCCATCCAAATGCCTAACAGCTACTCTCTCATTGGTTCTCCCTCTTCCCTTTCCTCCTCTGCCAAATGGGCAACCTGTGTGAACCAGGAGCTTAAAGGGGCTGTCTCTCCAAGTTGGGAGATTGATAGTAAAGCTGTTGGAAAGTCAAACCGGAGCACCAGGAGAGGGACTCTTCGTTGAGTTTTAGAAACCTGTCGTATTCACAGTGTGTCCATTCTCTAGGTTTCCCGTACATGTTATAGCTGTAGTAATATTCCCTTCAACCTGGAGAGGTGGGACCCATGGAATGGTTGCCATGCATTATTGCTTTAAAGGGTCTGCATTTGCTCACCCAATCTCACCAATCCTCTCAGTCCCAAGTGTCCAGCCTCATGCCACATCTAGCTGTCATCGTAGATAGGGTCATTCCAGGTTGCATCAGAGACCCTGAAGGAATTGTAAAGAATTTCCCTGTTTCTTTGTTCTGTTTTTGAAATTCCTTTTTAGAGTGGGTTTGAGCTGATTCTCGCTGCCATGTTTATGCCAGTCTAGACACACTTGATTCCCTTACGGAGACATATCAATACATAGGTTTTAAGATTCTTACTAGTCAGATCTATTCCTCTGCGGGAAATATGGGGTTTTGAGTCCCTTTCACTGAGGAAGGTGTACGTCTTGTCTATTCCATAGTTGGTTTTTGGAACAGTACCTGTGCTTATATCAAACTCTGGTTTGATGCATCACCCCACCTCTCCTTCCCCCTTAAGCAGGCATAAGAGTGTTTTCTAAATGTGAGACTCTGTTCTCTTTGCTAACTCAGTTCATGTGTAGCCATGTTTACAGGATCTTCCTAAGTGATATCTTATGATAAGTTTCTTTTCCCGTGTGACTTCTTTCCCTTAGAATCATCGTACCTGAATCCACTCATTTTGCTGCTACTGGTCTTATGACATTGATTTCGTGGCTGAGGGATATTCCATCGTACGTAAGTTCCACAACGTTTGGAACCATTTTTATATTTCCTGGGATATTTCAGGTGTACCCAGGTTGAGGTTCTTGTAAGCAGTGCAGCCCTCAATTTGGGGGTGGCTCTGTCTTATGGATTTTCAGTTTTCCCAAGGTATATTCCCTAGACTGGAAGTGCCCTTGGCTCTGTAGCTCTGTTGTTTACTTGTTTTAGGGAACACAATGCACTCCTCCAGTGAGGCAGTTGGCAACTTACATCCCGCCCATCAGCATAACAAGGCTCCCTGTTCTCCGGGGCCTGTCTTGCCTTTCTGGTTTTTACACATTTTGTGGATGTCCCTTTTGACCGGTGGGAATTGATACTTCTTTGTAGTGCAGATTTGCATTGCCCGCTTGCTTGCTTGGCCAAAAAGGGCGTATGCGTTTTCTCCTGAATATATTCAGGAGAAAACGCATACGCCCTTTTTGGCCAAGTGCATCATTGTCGAAGTTGTGCCCCTCTTCCTGTGCTTTACAGGCGATTCTAACGTACCTCTTGAAATCTGTTTCCTGCTATTCTGCCTCGCATTCAAGTCCGCCTCGTTGCCTTCCCTCAACAGATTTTTGGACGATAGTTGGCCTTGATTACTCTGCCAGTTTGTGAATTGCTGTGCCCCTGAGCTCCATTTTTCAACTCGTTTTTTTGTGAGCTGAACGCAAGTCCAAACATTTGGTTCAGGACCTATACTGGTTCCCGGTGGGTGGCTGAGACTTTGGTGAATTCTTCTTCCTGCCGGGAAATTAGAGTGACATGTGCCCATCCAAATGCCTAACAGCTACTCTCTCATTGGTTCTCCCTCTTCCCTTTCCTCCTCTGCCAAATGGGCAACCTGTGTGAACCAGGAGCTTAAAGGGGCTGTCTCTCCAAGTTGGGAGATTGATAGTAAACCTGTTGGAAAGTCAAACCGGAGCACCAGGAGAGGGACTCTTCGTTGAGTTTTAGAAACCTTTCGTATTCACAGTGTGTCCATTCTCTAGGTTTCCCGTACATGTTATAGCTGTAGTAATATTCCCTTCAACCTGGAGAGGTGGGACCCATGGAATGGTTGCCATGCATTATTGCTTTAAAGGGTCTGCATTTGCTCACCCAATCTCACCAATCCTCTCAGTCCCAAGTGTCCAGCCTCATGCCACATCCAGCTGTCATCGTAGATAGGGTCATTCCAGGTTGCATCAGAGACCCTGAAGGAATTGTAAAGAATTTCCCTGTTTCTTTGTTCTGTTTTTGAAATTCCTTTTTAGAGTGGGTTTGAGCTGATTCTCGCTGCCATGTTTATGCCAGTCTAGACACACTTGATTCCCTTACGGAGACATATCAATACATAGGTTTTAAGATTCTTACTAGTCAGATCTATTCCTCTGCGGGAAATATGGGGTTTTGAGTCCCTTTCACTGAGGAAGGTGTAGGTCTTGTCTATTCCATAGTTGGTTTTTGGAACAGTACCTGTGCTTATATCAAACTCTGGTTTGATGCATCACCCCACCTCTCCTTCCCCCTTAAGCAGGCATAAGAGTGTTTTCTAAATGTGAGACTCTGTTCTCTTTCCTAACTCAGTTCATGTGTAGCCATGTTTACAGGATCTTCCTAAGTGATATCTTATGATAAGTTTCTTTTCCCGTGTGACTTCTTTCCCTTAGAATCATCGTACCTGAATCCACTCATTTTGCTGCTACTGGTCTTATGACATTGATTTCGTGGCTGAGGGATATTCCATCGTACGTAAGTTCCGCAACGTTTGGAACCATTTTTATATTTCCTGGGATATTTCAGGTGTACCCAGGTTGAGGTTCTTGTAAGCAGTGCAGCCCTCAATTTGGGGGTGGCTCTGTCTTATGGATTTTCAGTTTTCCCAAGGTATATTCCCTAGACTGGAAGTGCCCTTGGCTCTGTAGCTCTGTTGTTTACTTGTTTTAGGGAACACAATGCACTCCTCCAGTGAGGCGGTTGGCAACTTACATCCCGCCCATCAGCATAACAAGGCTCCCTGTTCTCCGGGGCCTGTCTTGCCTTTCTGGTTTTTACACATTTTGTGGATGTCCCTTTTGACCGGTGGGAAGTGATACTTCTTTGTAGTGCAGATTTGCATTGCCCGCTTGCTTGCTTGGCCAAAAAGGGCGTATGCGTTTTCTCCTGAATATATTCAGGAGAAAACGCATACGCCCTTTTTGGCCAAGTGCATCATTGTCGAAGTTGTGCCCCTCTTCCTGTGCTTTACAGGCGATTCTAACGTACCTCTTGAAATCTGTTTCCTGCTATTCTGCCTCGCATTCAAGTCCGCCTCGTTGCCTTCCCTCAACAGATTTTTGGACGATAGTTGGCCTTGATTACTCTGCCAGTTTGTGAATTGCTGTGCCCCTGAGCTCCATTTTTCAACTCGTTTTTTGTGAGCTGAACGCAAGTCCAAACATTTGGTTCAGGACCTATACTGGTTCCCGGTGGGTGGCTGAGACTTTGGTGAATTCTTCTTCCTGCCGGGAAATTAGAGTGACATGTGCCCATCCAAATGCCTAACAGCTACTCTCTCATTGGTTCTCCCTCTTCCCTTTCCTCCTCTGCCAAATGGGCAACCTGTGTGAACCAGGAGCTTAAAGGGGCTGTCTCTCCAAGTTGGGAGATTGATAGTAAAGCTGTTGGAAAGTCAAACCGGAGCACCAGGAGAGGGACTCTTCGTTGAGTTTTAGAAACCTGTCGTATTCACAGTGTGTCCATTCTCTAGGTTTCCCGTACATGTTATAGCTGTAGTAATATTCCCTTCAACCTGGAGAGGTGGGACCCATGGAATGGTTGCCATGCATTATTGCTTTAAAGGGTCTGCATTTGCTCACCCAATCTCACCAATCCTCTCAGTCCCAAGTGTCCAGCCTCATGCCACATCCAGCTGTCATCGTAGATAGGGTCATTCCAGGTTGCATCAGAGACCCTGAAGGAATTGTAAAGAATTTCCCTGTTTCTTTGTTCTGTTTTTGAAATTCCTTTTTAGAGTGGGTTTGAGCTGATTCTCGCTGCCATGTTTATGCCAGTCTAGACACACTTGATTCCCTTACGGAGACATATCAATACATAGGTTTTAAGATTCTTACTAGTCAGATCTATTCCTCTGCGGGAAATATGGGGTTTCGAGTCCCTTTCACTGAGGAAGGTGTAGGTCTTGTCTATTCCATAGTTGGTTTTTGGAACAGTACCTGTGCTTATATCAAACTCTGGTTTGATGCATCACCCCACCTCTCCTTCCCCCTTAAGCAGGCATAAGAGTGTTTTCTAAATGTGAGACTCTGTTCTCTTTGCTAACTCAGTTCATGTGTAGCCATGTTTACAGGATCTTCCTAAGTGATATCTTATGATAAGTTTCTTTTCCCGTGTGACTTCTTTCCCTTAGAATCATCGTACCTGAATCCACTCATTTTGCTGCTACTGGTCTTATGACATTGATTTCGTGGCTGAGGGATATTCCATCGTACGTAAGTTCCGCAACGTTTGGAACCATTTTTATATTTCCTGGGATATTTCAGGTGTACCCAGGTTGAGGTTCTTGTAAGCAGTGCAGCCCTCAATTTGGGGGTGGCTCTGTCTTATGGATTTTCAGTTTTCCCAAGGTATATTCCCTAGACTGGAAGTGCCCTTGGCTCTGTAGCTCTGTTGTTTACTTGTTTTAGGGAACACAATGCACTCCTCCAGTGAGGCGGTTGGCAACTTACATCCCGCCCATCAGCATAACAAGGCTCCCTGTTCTCCGGGGCCTGTCTTGCCTTTCTGGTTTTTACACATTTTGTGGATGTCCCTTTTGACCGGTGGGAAGTGATACTTCTTTGTAGTGCAGATTTGCATTGCCCGCTTGCTTGCTTGGCCAAAAAGGGCGTATGCGTTTTCTCCTGAATATATTCAGGAGAAAACGCATACGCCCTTTTTGGCCAAGTGCATCATTGTCGAAGTTGTGCCCCTCTTCCTGTGCTTTACAGGCGATTCTAACGTACCTCTTGAAATCTGTTTCCTGCTATTCTGCCTCGCATTCAAGTCCGCCTCGTTGCCTTCCCTCAACAGATTTTTGGACGATAGTTGGCCTTGATTACTCTGCCAGTTTGTGAATTGCTGTGCCCCTGAGCTCCATTTTTCAACTCGTTTTTTGTGAGCTGAACGCAAGTCCAAACATTTGGTTCAGGACCTATACTGGTTCCCGGTGGGTGGCTGAGACTTTGGTGAATTCTTCTTCCTGCCGGGAAATTAGAGTGACATGTGCCCATCCAAATGCCTAACAGCTACTCTCTCATTGGTTCTCCCTCTTCCCTTTCCTCCTCTGCCAAATGGGCAACCTGTGTGAACCAGGAGCTTAAAGGGGCTGTCTCTCCAAGTTGGGAGATTGATAGTAAAGCTGTTGGAAAGTCAAACCGGAGCACCAGGAGAGGGACTCTTCGTTGAGTTTTAGAAACCTGTCGTATTCACAGTGTGTCCATTCTCTAGGTTTCCCGTACATGTTATAGCTGTAGTAATATTCCCTTCAACCTGGAGAGGTGGGACCCATGGAATGGTTGCCATGCATTATTGCTTTAAAGGGTCTGCATTTGCTCACCCAATCTCACCAATCCTCTCAGTCCCAAGTGTCCAGCCTCATGCCACATCCAGCTGTCATCGTAGATAGGGTCATTCCAGGTTGCATCAGAGACCCTGAAGGAATTGTAAAGAATTTCCCTGTTTCTTTGTTCTGTTTTTGAAATTCCTTTTTAGAGTGGGTTTGAGCTGATTCTCGCTGCCATGTTTATGCCAGTCTAGACACACTTGATTCCCTTACGGAGACATATCAATACATAGGTTTTAAGATTCTTACTAGTCAGATCTATTCCTCTGCGGGAAATATGGGGTTTCGAGTCCCTTTCACTGAGGAAGGTGTAGGTCTTGTCTATTCCATAGTTGGTTTTTGGAACAGTACCTGTGCTTATATCAAACTCTGGTTTGATGCATCACCCCACCTCTCCTTCCCCCTTAAGCAGGCATAAGAGTGTTTTCTAAATGTGAGACTCTGTTCTCTTTCCTAACTCAGTTCATGTGTAGCCATGTTTACAGGATCTTCCTAAGTGATATCTTATGATAAGTTTCTTTTCCTGTGTGACTTCTTTCCCTTAGAATCATCGTACCTGAATCCACTCATTTTGCTGCTACTGGTCTTATGACATTGATTTCGTGGCTGAGGGATATTCCATCGTACGTAAGTTCCGCAACGTTTGGAACCATTTTTATATTTCCTGGGATATTTCAGGTGTACCCAGGTTGAGGTTCTTGTAAGCAGTGCAGCCCTCAATTTGGGGGTGGCTCTGTCTTATGGATTTTCAGTTTTCCCAAGGTATATTCCCTAGACTGGAAGTGCCCTTGGCTCTGTAGCTCTGTTGTTTACTTGTTTTAGGGAACACAATGCACTCCTCCAGTGAGGCGGTTGGCAACTTACATCCCGCCCATCAGCATAACAAGGCTCCCTGTTCTCCGGGGCCTGTCTTGCCTTTCTGGTTTTTACACATTTTGTGGATGTCCCTTTTGACCGGTGGGAATTGATACTTCTTTGTAGTGCAGATTTGCATTGCCCGCTTGCTTGCTTGGCCAAAAAGGGCGTATGCGTTTTCTCCTGAATATATTCAGGAGAAAACGCATACGCCCTTTTTGGCCAAGTGCATCATTGTCGAAGTTGTGCCCCTCTTCCTGTGCTTTACAGGCGATTCTAACGTACCTCTTGAAATCTGTTTCCTGCTATTCTGCCTCGCATTCAAGTCCGCCTCGTTGCCTTCCCTCAACAGATTTTTGGACGATAGTTGGCCTTGATTACTCTGCCAGTTTGTGAATTGCTGTGCCCCTGAGCTCCATTTTTCAACTCGTTTTTTGTGAGCTGAACGCAAGTCCAAACATTTGGTTCAGGACCTATACTGGTTCCCGGTGGGTGGCTGAGACTTTGGTGAATTCTTCTTCCTGCCGGGAAATTAGAGTGACATGTGCCCATCCAAATGCCTAACAGCTACTCTCTCATTGGTTCTCCCTCTTCCCTTTCCTCCTCTGCCAAATGGGCAACCTGTGTGAACCAGGAGCTTAAAGGGGCTGTCTCTCCAAGTTGGGAGATTGATAGTAAAGCTGTTGGAAAGTCAAACCGGAGCACCAGGAGAGGGACTCTTCGTTGAGTTTTAGAAACCTGTCGTATTCACAGTGTGTCCATTCTCTAGGTTTCCCGTACATGTTATAGCTGTAGTAATATTCCCTTCAACCTGGAGAGGTGGGACCCATGGAATGGTTGCCATGCATTATTGCTTTAAAGGGTCTGCATTTGCTCACCCAATCTCACCAATCCTCTCAGTCCCAAGTGTCCAGCCTCATGCCACATCCAGCTGTCATCGTAGATAGGGTCATTCCAGGTTGCATCAGAGACCCTGAAGGAATTGTAAAGAATTTCCCTGTTTCTTTGTTCTGTTTTTGAAATTCCTTTTTAGAGTGGGTTTGAGCTGATTCTCGCTGCCATGTTTATGCCAGTCTAGACACACTTGATTCCCTTACGGAGACATATCAATACATAGGTTTTAAGATTCTTACTAGTCAGATCTATTCCTCTGCGGGAAATATGGGGTTTTGAGTCCCTTTCACTGAGGAAGGTGTAGGTCTTGTCTATTCCATAGTTGGTTTTTGGAACAGTACCTGTGCTTATATCAAACTCTGGTTTGATGCATCACCCCACCTCTCCTTCCCCCTTAAGCAGGCATAAGAGTGTTTTCTAAATGTGAGACTCTGTTCTCTTTGCTAACTCAGTTCATGTGTAGCCATGTTTACAGGATCTTCCTAAGTGATATCTTATGATAAGTTTCTTTTCCCGTGTGACTTCTTTCCCTTAGAATCATCGTACCTGAATCCACTCATTTTGCTGCTACTGGTCTTATGACATTGATTTCGTGGCTGAGGGATATTCCATCGTACGTAAGTTCCACAACGTTTGGAACCATTTTTATATTTCCTGGGATATTTCAGGTGTACCCAGGTTGAGGTTCTTGTAAGCAGTGCAGCCCTCAATTTGGGGGTGGCTCTGTCTTATGGATTTTCAGTTTTCCCAAGGTATATTCCCTAGACTGGAAGTGCCCTTGGCTCTGTAGCTCTGTTGTTTACTTGTTTTAGGGAACACAATGCACTCCTCCAGTGAGGCAGTTGGCAACTTACATCCCGCCCATCAGCATAACAAGGCTCCCTGTTCTCCGGGGCCTGTCTTGCCTTTCTGGTTTTTACACATTTTGTGGATGTCCCTTTTGACCGGTGGGAATTGATACTTCTTTGTAGTGCAGATTTGCATTGCCCGCTTGCTTGCTTGGCCAAAAAGGGCGTATGCGTTTTCTCCTGAATATATTCAGGAGAAAACGCATACGCCCTTTTTGGCCAAGTGCATCATTGTCGAAGTTGTGCCCCTCTTCCTGTGCTTTACAGGCGATTCTAACGTACCTCTTGAAATCTGTTTCCTGCTATTCTGCCTCGCATTCAAGTCCGCCTCGTTGCCTTCCCTCAACAGATTTTTGGACGATAGTTGGCCTTGATTACTCTGCCAGTTTGTGAATTGCTGTGCCCCTGAGCTCCATTTTTCAACTCGTTTTTTTGTGAGCTGAACGCAAGTCCAAACATTTGGTTCAGGACCTATACTGGTTCCCGGTGGGTGGCTGAGACTTTGGTGAATTCTTCTTCCTGCCGGGAAATTAGAGTGACATGTGCCCATCCAAATGCCTAACAGCTACTCTCTCATTGGTTCTCCCTCTTCCCTTTCCTCCTCTGCCAAATGGGCAACCTGTGTGAACCAGGAGCTTAAAGGGGCTGTCTCTCCAAGTTGGGAGATTGATAGTAAAGCTGTTGGAAAGTCAAACCGGAGCACCAGGAGAGGGACTCTTCGTTGAGTTTTAGAAACCTTTCGTATTCACAGTGTGTCCATTCTCTAGGTTTCCCGTACATGTTATAGCTGTAGTAATATTCCCTTCAACCTGGAGAGGTGGGACCCATGGAATGGTTGCCATGCATTATTGCTTTAAAGGGTCTGCATTTGCTCACCCAATCTCACCAATCCTCTCAGTCCCAAGTGTCCAGCCTCATGCCACATCCAGCTGTCATCGTAGATAGGGTCATTCCAGGTTGCATCAGAGACCCTGAAGGAATTGTAAAGAATTTCCCTGTTTCTTTGTTCTGTTTTGGAAATTCCTTTTTAGAGTGGGTTTGAGCTGATTCTCGCTGCCATGTTTATGCCAGTCTAGACACACTTGATTCCCTTACGGAGACATATCAATACATAGGTTTTAAGATTCTTACTAGTCAGATCTATTCCTCTGCGGGAAATATGGGGTTTTGAGTCCCTTTCACTGAGGAAGGTGTAGGTCTTGTCTATTCCATAGTTGGTTTTTGGAACAGTACCTGTGCTTATATCAAACTCTGGTTTGATGCATCACCCCACCTCTCCTTCCCCCTTAAGCAGGCATAAGAGTGTTTTCTAAATGTGAGACTCTGTTCTCTTTCCTAACTCAGTTCATGTGTAGCCATGTTTACAGGATCTTCCTAAGTGATATCTTATGATAAGTTTCTTTTCCCGTGTGACTTCTTTCCCTTAGAATCATCGTACCTGAATCCACTCATTTTGCTGCTACTGGTCTTATGACATTGATTTCGTGGCTGAGGGATATTCCATCGTACGTAAGTTCCACAATGTTTGGAACCATTTTTATATTTCCTGGGATATTTCAGGTGTACCCAGGTTGAGGTTCTTGTAAGCAGTGCAGCCCTCAATTTGGGGGTGGCTCTGTCTTATGGATTTTCAGTTTTCCCAAGGTATATTCCCTAGACTGGAAGTGCCCTTGGCTCTGTAGCTCTGTTGTTTACTTGTTTTAGGGAACACAATGCACTCCTCCAGTGAGGCAGTTGGCAACTTACATCCCGCCCATCAGCATAACAAGGCTCCCTGTTCTCCGGGGCCTGTCTTGCCTTTCTGGTTTTTACACATTTTGTGGATGTCCCTTTTGACCGGTGGGAATTGATACTTCTTTGTAGTGCAGATTTGCATTGCCCGCTTGCTTGCTTGGCCAAAAAGGGCGTATGCGTTTTCTCCTGAATATATTCAGGAGAAAACGCATACGCCCTTTTTGGCCAAGTGCATCATTGTCGAAGTTGTGCCCCTCTTCCTGTGCTTTACAGGCGATTCTAACGTACCTCTTGAAATCTGTTTCCTGCTATTCTGCCTCGCATTCAAGTCCGCCTCGTTGCCTTCCCTCAACAGATTTTTGGACGATAGTTGGCCTTGATTACTCTGCCAGTTTGTGAATTGCTGTGCCCCTGAGCTCCATTTTTCAACTCGTTTTTTTGTGAGCTGAACGCAAGTCCAAACATTTGGTTCAGGACCTATACTGGTTCCCGGTGGGTGGCTGAGACTTTGGTGAATTCTTCTTCCTGCCGGGAAATTAGAGTGACATGTGCCCATCCAAATGCCTAACAGCTACTCTCTCATTGGTTCTCCCTCTTCCCTTTCCTCCTCTGCCAAATGGGCAACCTGTGTGAACCAGGAGCTTAAAGGGGCTGTCTCTCCAAGTTGGGAGATTGATAGTAAAGCTGTTGGAAAGTCAAACCGGAGCACCAGGAGAGGGACTCTTCGTTGAGTTTTAGAAACCTTTCGTATTCACAGTGTGTCCATTCTCTAGGTTTCCCGTACATGTTATAGCTGTAGTAATATTCCCTTCAACCTGGAGAGGTGGGACCCATGGAATGGTTGCCATGCATTATTGCTTTAAAGGGTCTGCATTTGCTCACCCAATCTCACCAATCCTCTCAGTCCCAAGTGTCCAGCCTCATGCCACATCCAGCTGTCATCGTAGATAGGGTCATTCCAGGTTGCATCAGAGACCCTGAAGGAATTGTAAAGAATTTCCCTGTTTCTTTGTTCTGTTTTTGAAATTCCTTTTTAGAGTGGGTTTGAGCTGATTCTCGCTGCCATGTTTATGCCAGTCTAGACACACTTGATTCCCTTACGGAGACATATCAATACATAGGTTTTAAGATTCTTACTAGTCAGATCTATTCCTCTGCGGGAAATATGGGGTTTTGAGTCCCTTTCACTGAGGAAGGTGTAGGTCTTGTCTATTCCATAGTTGGTTTTTGGAACAGTACCTGTGCTTATATCAAACTCTGGTTTGATGCATCACCCCACCTCTCCTTCCCCCTTAAGCAGGCATAAGAGTGTTTTCTAAATGTGAGACTCTGTTCTCTTTCCTAACTCAGTTCATGTGTAGCCATGTTTACAGGATCTTCCTAAGTGATATCTTATGATAAGTTTCTTTTCCCGTGTGACTTCTTTCCCTTAGAATCATCGTACCTGAATCCACTCATTTTGCTGCTACTGGTCTTATGACATTGATTTCGTGGCTGAGGGATATTCCATCGTACGTAAGTTCCACAATGTTTGGAACCATTTTTATATTTCCTGGGATATTTCAGGTGTACCCAGGTTGAGGTTCTTGTAAGCAGTGCAGCCCTCAATTTGGGGGTGGCTCTGTCTTATGGATTTTCAGTTTTCCCAAGGTATATTCCCTAGACTGGAAGTGCCCTTGGCTCTGTAGCTCTGTTGTTTACTTGTTTTAGGGAACACAATGCACTCCTCCAGTGAGGCAGTTGGCAACTTACATCCCGCCCATCAGCATAACAAGGCTCCCTGTTCTCCGGGGCCTGTCTTGCCTTTCTGGTTTTTACACATTTTGTGGATGTCCCTTTTGACCGGTGGGAATTGATACTTCTTTGTAGTGCAGATTTGCATTGCCCGCTTGCTTGCTTGGCCAAAAAGGGCGTATGCGTTTTCTCCTGAATATATTCAGGAGAAAACGCATACGCCCTTTTTGGCCAAGTGCATCATTGTCGAAGTTGTGCCCCTCTTCCTGTGCTTTACAGGCGATTCTAACGTACCTCTTGAAATCTGTTTCCTGCTATTCTGCCTCGCATTCAAGTCCGCCTCGTTGCCTTCCCTCAACAGATTTTTGGACGATAGTTGGCCTTGATTACTCTGCCAGTTTGTGAATTGCTGTGCCCCTGAGCTCCATTTTTCAACTCGTTTTTTTGTGAGCTGAACGCAAGTCCAAACATTTGGTTCAGGACCTATACTGGTTCCCGGTGGGTGGCTGAGACTTTGGTGAATTCTTCTTCCTGCCGGGAAATTAGAGTGACATGTGCCCATCCAAATGCCTAACAGCTACTCTCTCATTGGTTCTCCCTCTTCCCTTTCCTCCTCTGCCAAATGGGCAACCTGTGTGAACCAGGAGCTTAAAGGGGCTGTCTCTCCAAGTTGGGAGATTGATAGTAAAGCTGTTGGAAAGTCAAACCGGAGCACCAGGAGAGGGACTCTTCGTTGAGTTTTAGAAACCTGTCGTATTCACAGTGTGTCCATTCTCTAGGTTTCCCGTACATGTTATAGCTGTAGTAATATTCCCTTCAACCTGGAGAGGTGGGACCCATGGAATGGTTGCCATGCATTATTGCTTTAAAGGGTCTGCATTTGCTCACCCAATCTCACCAATCCTCTCAGTCCCAAGTGTCCAGCCTCATGCCACATCCAGCTGTCATCGTAGATAGGGTCATTCCAGGTTGCATCAGAGACCCTGAAGGAATTGTAAAGAATTTCCCTGTTTCTTTGTTCTGTTTTTGAAATTCCTTTTTAGAGTGGGTTTGAGCTGATTCTCGCTGCCATGTTTATGCCAGTCTAGACACACTTGATTCCCTTACGGAGACATATCAATACATAGGTTTTAAGATTCTTACTAGTCAGATCTATTCCTCTGCGGGAAATATGGGGTTTTGAGTCCCTTTCACTGAGGAAGGTGTAGGTCTTGTCTATTCCATAGTTGGTTTTTGGAACAGTACCTGTGCTTATATCAAACTCTGGTTTGATGCATCACCCCACCTCTCCTTCCCCCTTAAGCAGGCATAAGAGTGTTTTCTAAATGTGAGACTCTGTTCTCTTTGCTAACTCAGTTCATGTGTAGCCATGTTTACAGGATCTTCCTAAGTGATATCTTATGATAAGTTTCTTTTCCCGTGTGACTTCTTTCCCTTAGAATCATCGTACCTGAATCCACTCATTTTGCTGCTACTGGTCTTATGACATTGATTTCGTGGCTGAGGGATATTCCATCGTACGTAAGTTCCACAATGTTTGGAACCATTTTTATATTTCCTGGGATATTTCAGGTGTACCCAGGTTGAGGTTCTTGTAAGCAGTGCAGCCCTCAATTTGGGGGTGGCTCTGTCTTATGGATTTTCAGTTTTCCCAAGGTATATTCCCTAGACTGGAAGTGCCCTTGGCTCTGTAGCTCTGTTGTTTACTTGTTTTAGGGAACACAATGCACTCCTCCAGTGAGGCAGTTGGCAACTTACATCCCGCCCATCAGCATAACAAGGCTCCCTGTTCTCCGGGGCCTGTCTTGCCTTTCTGGTTTTTACACATTTTGTGGATGTCCCTTTTGACCGGTGGGAAGTGATACTTCTTTGTAGTGCAGATTTGCATTGCCCGCTTGCTTGCTTGGCCAAAAAGGGCGTATGCGTTTTCTCCTGAATATATTCAGGAGAAAACGCATACGCCCTTTTTGGCCAAGTGCATCATTGTCGAAGTTGTGCCCCTCTTCCTGTGCTTTACAGGCGATTCTAACGTACCTCTTGAAATCTGTTTCCTGCTATTCTGCCTCGCATTCAAGTCCGCCTCGTTGCCTTCCCTCAACAGATTTTTGGACGATAGTTGGCCTTGATTACTCTGCCAGTTTGTGAATTGCTGTGCCCCTGAGCTCCATTTTTCAACTCGTTTTTTTGTGAGCTGAACGCAAGTCCAAACATTTGGTTCAGGACCTATACTGGTTCCCGGTGGGTGGCTGAGACTTTGGTGAATTCTTCTTCCTGCCGGGAAATTAGAGTGACATGTGCCCATCCAAATGCCTAACAGCTACTCTCTCATTGGTTCTCCCTCTTCCCTTTCCTCCTCTGCCAAATGGGCAACCTGTGTGAACCAGGAGCTTAAAGGGGCTGTCTCTCCAAGTTGGGAGATTGATAGTAAAGCTGTTGGAAAGTCAAACCGGAGCACCAGGAGAGGGACTCTTCGTTGAGTTTTAGAAACCTTTCGTATTCACAGTGTGTCCATTCTCTAGGTTTCCCGTACATGTTATAGCTGTAGTAATATTCCCTTCAACCTGGAGAGGTGGGACCCATGGAATGGTTGCCATGCATTATTGCTTTAAAGGGTCTGCATTTGCTCACCCAATCTCACCAATCCTCTCAGTCCCAAGTGTCCAGCCTCATGCCACATCCAGCTGTCATCGTAGATAGGGTCATTCCAGGTTGCATCAGAGACCCTGAAGGAATTGTAAAGAATTTCCCTGTTTCTTTGTTCTGTTTTTGAAATTCCTTTTTAGAGTGGGTTTGAGCTGATTCTCGCTGCCATGTTTATGCCAGTCTAGACACACTTGATTCCCTTACGGAGACATATCAATACATAGGTTTTAAGATTCTTACTAGTCAGATCTATTCCTCTGCGGGAAATATGGGGTTTTGAGTCCCTTTCACTGAGGAAGGTGTAGGTCTTGTCTATTCCATAGTTGGTTTTTGGAACAGTACCTGTGCTTATATCAAACTCTGGTTTGATGCATCACCCCACCTCTCCTTCCCCCTTAAGCAGGCATAAGAGTGTTTTCTAAATGTGAGACTCTGTTCTCTTTGCTAACTCAGTTCATGTGTAGCCATGTTTACAGGATCTTCCTAAGTGATATCTTATGATAAGTTTCTTTTCCCGTGTGACTTCTTTCCCTTAGAATCATCGTACCTGAATCCACTCATTTTGCTGCTACTGGTCTTATGACATTGATTTCGTGGCTGAGGGATATTCCATCGTACGTAAGTTCCACAATGTTTGGAACCATTTTTATATTTCCTGGGATATTTCAGGTGTACCCAGGTTGAGGTTCTTGTAAGCAGTGCAGCCCTCAATTTGGGGGTGGCTCTGTCTTATGGATTTTCAGTTTTCCCAAGGTATATTCCCTAGACTGGAAGTGCCCTTGGCTCTGTAGCTCTGTTGTTTACTTGTTTTAGGGAACACAATGCACTCCTCCAGTGAGGCAGTTGGCAACTTACATCCCGCCCATCAGCATAACAAGGCTCCCTGTTCTCCGGGGCCTGTCTTGCCTTTCTGGTTTTTACACATTTTGTGGATGTCCCTTTTGACCGGTGGGAAGTGATACTTCTTTGTAGTGCAGATTTGCATTGCCCGCTTGCTTGCTTGGCCAAAAAGGGCGTATGCGTTTTCTCCTGAATATATTCAGGAGAAAACGCATACGCCCTTTTTGGCCAAGTGCATCATTGTCGAAGTTGTGCCCCTCTTCCTGTGCTTTACAGGCGATTCTAACGTACCTCTTGAAATCTGTTTCCTGCTATTCTGCCTCGCATTCAAGTCCGCCTCGTTGCCTTCCCTCAACAGATTTTTGGACGATAGTTGGCCTTGATTACTCTGCCAGTTTGTGAATTGCTGTGCCCCTGAGCTCCATTTTTCAACTCGTTTTTTTGTGAGCTGAACGCAAGTCCAAACATTTGGTTCAGGACCTATACTGGTTCCCGGTGGGTGGCTGAGACTTTGGTGAATTCTTCTTCCTGCCGGGAAATTAGAGTGACATGTGCCCATCCAAATGCCTAACAGCTACTCTCTCATTGGTTCTCCCTCTTCCCTTTCCTCCTCTGCCAAATGGGCAACCTGTGTGAACCAGGAGCTTAAAGGGGCTGTCTCTCCAAGTTGGGAGATTGATAGTAAAGCTGTTGGAAAGTCAAACCGGAGCACCAGGAGAGGGACTCTTCGTTGAGTTTTAGAAACCTGTCGTATTCACAGTGTGTCCATTCTCTAGGTTTCCCGTACATGTTATAGCTGTAGTAATATTCCCTTCAACCTGGAGAGGTGGGACCCATGGAATGGTTGCCATGCATTATTGCTTTAAAGGGTCTGCATTTGCTCACCCAATCTCACCAATCCTCTCAGTCCCAAGTGTCCAGCCTCATGCCACATCCAGCTGTCATCGTAGATAGGGTCATTCCAGGTTGCATCAGAGACCCTGAAGGAATTGTAAAGAATTTCCCTGTTTCTTTGTTCTGTTTTTGAAATTCCTTTTTAGAGTGGGTTTGAGCTGATTCTCGCTGCCATGTTTATGCCAGTCTAGACACACTTGATTCCCTTACGGAGACATATCAATACATAGGTTTTAAGATTCTTACTAGTCAGATCTATTCCTCTGCGGGAAATATGGGGTTTTGAGTCCCTTTCACTGAGGAAGGTGTAGGTCTTGTCTATTCCATAGTTGGTTTTTGGAACAGTACCTGTGCTTATATCAAACTCTGGTTTGATGCATCACCCCACCTCTCCTTCCCCCTTAAGCAGGCATAAGAGTGTTTTCTAAATGTGAGACTCTGTTCTCTTTGCTAACTCAGTTCATGTGTAGCCATGTTTACAGGATCTTCCTAAGTGATATCTTATGATAAGTTTCTTTCCCTGTGTGACTTCTTTCCCTTAGAATCATCGTACCTGAATCCACTCATTTTGCTGCTACTGGTCTTATGACATTGATTTCGTGGCTGAGGGATATTCCATCGTACGTAAGTTCCACAATGTTTGGAACCATTTTTATATTTCCTGGGATATTTCAGGTGTACCCAGGTTGAGGTTCTTGTAAGCAGTGCAGCCCTCAATTTGGGGGTGGCTCTGTCTTATGGATTTTCAGTTTTCCCAAGGTATATTCCCTAGACTGGAAGTGCCCTTGGCTCTGTAGCTCTGTTGTTTACTTGTTTTAGGGAACACAATGCACTCCTCCAGTGAGGCAGTTGGCAACTTACATCCCGCCCATCAGCATAACAAGGCTCCCTGTTCTCCGGGGCCTGTCTTGCCTTTCTGGTTTTTACACATTTTGTGGATGTCCCTTTTGACCGGTGGGAAGTGATACTTCTTTGTAGTGCAGATTTGCATTGCCCGCTTGCTTGCTTGGCCAAAAAGGGCGTATGCGTTTTCTCCTGAATATATTCAGGAGAAAACGCATACGCCCTTTTTGGCCAAGTGCATCATTGTCGAAGTTGTGCCCCTCTTCCTGTGCTTTACAGGCGATTCTAACGTACCTCTTGAAATCTGTTTCCTGCTATTCTGCCTCGCATTCAAGTCCGCCTCGTTGCCTTCCCTCAACAGATTTTTGGACGATAGTTGGCCTTGATTACTCTGCCAGTTTGTGAATTGCTGTGCCCCTGAGCTCCATTTTTCAACTCGTTTTTTTGTGAGCTGAACGCAAGTCCAAACATTTGGTTCAGGACCTATACTGGTTCCCGGTGGGTGGCTGAGACTTTGGTGAATTCTTCTTCCTGCCGGGAAATTAGAGTGACATGTGCCCATCCAAATGCCTAACAGCTACTCTCTCATTGGTTCTCCCTCTTCCCTTTCCTCCTCTGCCAAATGGGCAACCTGTGTGAACCAGGAGCTTAAAGGGGCTGTCTCTCCAAGTTGGGAGATTGATAGTAAAGCTGTTGGAAAGTCAAACCGGAGCACCAGGAGAGGGACTCTTCGTTGAGTTTTAGAAACCTGTCGTATTCACAGTGTGTCCATTCTCTAGGTTTCCCGTACATGTTATAGCTGTAGTAATATTCCCTTCAACCTGGAGAGGTGGGACCCATGGAATGGTTGCCATGCATTATTGCTTTAAAGGGTCTGCATTTGCTCACCCAATCTCACCAATCCTCTCAGTCCCAAGTGTCCAGCCTCATGCCACATCCAGCTGTCATCGTAGATAGGGTCATTCCAGGTTGCATCAGAGACCCTGAAGGAATTGTAAAGAATTTCCCTGTTTCTTTGTTCTGTTTTTGAAATTCCTTTTTAGAGTGGGTTTGAGCTGATTCTCGCTGCCATGTTTATGCCAGTCTAGACACACTTGATTCCCTTACGGAGACATATCAATACATAGGTTTTAAGATTCTTACTAGTCAGATCTATTCCTCTGCGGGAAATATGGGGTTTTGAGTCCCTTTCACTGAGGAAGGTGTAGGTCTTGTCTATTCCATAGTTGGTTTTTGGAACAGTACCTGTGCTTATATCAAACTCTGGTTTGATGCATCACCCCACCTCTCCTTCCCCCTTAAGCAGGCATAAGAGTGTTTTCTAAATGTGAGACTCTGTTCTCTTTGCTAACTCAGTTCATGTGTAGCCATGTTTACAGGATCTTCCTAAGTGATATCTTATGATAAGTTTCTTTTCCTGTGTGACTTCTTTCCCTTAGAATCATCGTACCTGAATCCACTCATTTTGCTGCTACTGGTCTTATGACATTGATTTCGTGGCTGAGGGATATTCCATCGTACGTAAGTTCCACAATGTTTGGAACCATTTTTATATTTCCTGGGATATTTCAGGTGTACCCAGGTTGAGGTTCTTGTAAGCAGTGCAGCCCTCAATTTGGGGGTGGCTCTGTCTTATGGATTTTCAGTTTTCCCAAGGTATATTCCCTAGACTGGAAGTGCCCTTGGCTCTGTAGCTCTGTTGTTTACTTGTTTTAGGGAACACAATGCACTCCTCCAGTGAGGCAGTTGGCAACTTACATCCCGCCCATCAGCATAACAAGGCTCCCTGTTCTCCGGGGCCTGTCTTGCCTTTCTGGTTTTTACACATTTTGTGGATGTCCCTTTTGACCGGTGGGAAGTGATACTTCTTTGTAGTGCAGATTTGCATTGCCCGCTTGCTTGCTTGGCCAAAAAGGGCGTATGCGTTTTCTCCTGAATATATTCAGGAGAAAACGCATACGCCCTTTTTGGCCAAGTGCATCATTGTCGAAGTTGTGCCCCTCTTCCTGTGCTTTACAGGCGATTCTAACGTACCTCTTGAAATCTGTTTCCTGCTATTCTGCCTCGCATTCAAGTCCGCCTCGTTGCCTTCCCTCAACAGATTTTTGGACGATAGTTGGCCTTGATTACTCTGCCAGTTTGTGAATTGCTGTGCCCCTGAGCTCCATTTTTCAACTCGTTTTTTTGTGAGCTGAACGCAAGTCCAAACATTTGGTTCAGGACCTATACTGGTTCCCGGTGGGTGGCTGAGACTTTGGTGAATTCTTCTTCCTGCCGGGAAATTAGAGTGACATGTGCCCATCCAAATGCCTAACAGCTACTCTCTCATTGGTTCTCCCTCTTCCTTTTCCTCCTCTGCCAAATGGGCAACCTGTGTGAACCAGGAGCTTAAAGGGGCTGTCTCTCCAAGTTGGGAGATTGATAGTAAAGCTGTTGGAAAGTCAAACCGGAGCACCAGGAGAGGGACTCTTCGTTGAGTTTTAGAAACCTGTCGTATTCACAGTGTGTCCATTCTCTAGGTTTCCCGTACATGTTATAGCTGTAGTAATATTCCCTTCAACCTGGAGAGGTGGGACCCATGGAATGGTTGCCATGCATTATTGCTTTAAAGGGTCTGCATTTGCTCACCCAATCTCACCAATCCTCTCAGTCCCAAGTGTCCAGCCTCATGCCACATCCAGCTGTCATCGTAGATAGGGTCATTCCAGGTTGCATCAGAGACCCTGAAGGAATTGTAAAGAATTTCCCTGTTTCTTTGTTCTGTTTTTGAAATTCCTTTTTAGAGTGGGTTTGAGCTGATTCTCGCTGCCATGTTTATGCCAGTCTAGACACACTTGATTCCCTTACGGAGACATATCAATACATAGGTTTTAAGATTCTTACTAGTCAGATCTATTCCTCTGCGGGAAATATGGGGTTTTGAGTCCCTTTCACTGAGGAAGGTGTAGGTCTTGTCTATTCCATAGTTGGTTTTTGGAACAGTACCTGTGCTTATATCAAACTCTGGTTTGATGCATCACCCCACCTCTCCTTCCCCCTTAAGCAGGCATAAGAGTGTTTTCTAAATGTGAGACTCTGTTCTCTTTGCTAACTCAGTTCATGTGTAGCCATGTTTACAGGATCTTCCTAAGTGATATCTTATGATAAGTTTCTTTTCCTGTGTGACTTCTTTCCCTTAGAATCATCGTACCTGAATCCACTCATTTTGCTGCTACTGGTCTTATGACATTGATTTCGTGGCTGAGGGATATTCCATCGTACGTAAGTTCCACAATGTTTGGAACCATTTTTATATTTCCTGGGATATTTCAGGTGTACCCAGGTTGAGGTTCTTGTAAGCAGTGCAGCCCTCAATTTGGGGGTGGCTCTGTCTTATGGATTTTCAGTTTTCCCAAGGTATATTCCCTAGACTGGAAGTGCCCTTGGCTCTGTAGCTCTGTTGTTTACTTGTTTTAGGGAACACAATGCACTCCTCCAGTGAGGCAGTTGGCAACTTACATCCCGCCCATCAGCATAACAAGGCTCCCTGTTCTCCGGGGCCTGTCTTGCCTTTCTGGTTTTTACACATTTTGTGGATGTCCCTTTTGACCGGTGGGAAGTGATACTTCTTTGTAGTGCAGATTTGCATTGCCCGCTTGCTTGCTTGGCCAAAAAGGGCGTATGCGTTTTCTCCTGAATATATTCAGGAGAAAACGCATACGCCCTTTTTGGCCAAGTGCATCATTGTCGAAGTTGTGCCCCTCTTCCTGTGCTTTACAGGCGATTCTAACGTACCTCTTGAAATCTGTTTCCTGCTATTCTGCCTCGCATTCAAGTCCGCCTCGTTGCCTTCCCTCAACAGATTTTTGGACGATAGTTGGCCTTGATTACTCTGCCAGTTTGTGAATTGCTGTGCCCCTGAGCTCCATTTTTCAACTCGTTTTTTTGTGAGCTGAACGCAAGTCCAAACATTTGGTTCAGGACCTATACTGGTTCCCGGTGGGTGGCTGAGACTTTGGTGAATTCTTCTTCCTGCCGGGAAATTAGAGTGACATGTGCCCATCCAAATGCCTAACAGCTACTCTCTCATTGGTTCTCCCTCTTCCCTTTCCTCCTCTGCCAAATGGGCAACCTGTGTGAACCAGGAGCTTAAAGGGGCTGTCTCTCCAAGTTGGGAGATTGATAGTAAAGCTGTTGGAAAGTCAAACCGGAGCACCAGGAGAGGGACTCTTCGTTGAGTTTTAGAAACCTGTCGTATTCACAGTGTGTCCATTCTCTAGGTTTCCCGTACATGTTATAGCTGTAGTAATATTCCCTTCAACCTGGAGAGGTGGGACCCATGGAATGGTTGCCATGCATTATTGCTTTAAAGGGTCTGCATTTGCTCACCCAATCTCACCAATCCTCTCAGTCCCAAGTGTCCAGCCTCATGCCACATCCAGCTGTCATCGTAGATAGGGTCATTCCAGGTTGCATCAGAGACCCTGAAGGAATTGTAAAGAATTTCCCTGTTTCTTTGTTCTGTTTTTGAAATTCCTTTTTAGAGTGGGTTTGAGCTGATTCTCGCTGCCATGTTTATGCCAGTCTAGACACACTTGATTCCCTTACGGAGACATATCAATACATAGGTTTTAAGATTCTTACTAGTCAGATCTATTCCTCTGCGGGAAATATGGGGTTTTGAGTCCCTTTCACTGAGGAAGGTGTAGGTCTTGTCTATTCCATAGTTGGTTTTTGGAACAGTACCTGTGCTTATATCAAACTCTGGTTTGATGCATCACCCCACCTCTCCTTCCCCCTTAAGCAGGCATAAGAGTGTTTTCTAAATGTGAGACTCTGTTCTCTTTGCTAACTCAGTTCATGTGTAGCCATGTTTACAGGATCTTCCTAAGTGATATCTTATGATAAGTTTCTTTTCCCGTGTGACTTCTTTCCCTTAGAATCATCGTACCTGAATCCACTCATTTTGCTGCTACTGGTCTTATGACATTGATTTCGTGGCTGAGGGATATTCCATCGTACGTAAGTTCCACAATGTTTGGAACCATTTTTATATTTCCTGGGATATTTCAGGTGTACCCAGGTTGAGGTTCTTGTAAGCAGTGCAGCCCTCAATTTGGGGGTGGCTCTGTCTTATGGATTTTCAGTTTTCCCAAGGTATATTCCCTAGACTGGAAGTGCCCTTGGCTCTGTAGCTCTGTTGTTTACTTGTTTTAGGGAACACAATGCACTCCTCCAGTGAGGCAGTTGGCAACTTACATCCCGCCCATCAGCATAACAAGGCTCCCTGTTCTCCGGGGCCTGTCTTGCCTTTCTGGTTTTTACACATTTTGTGGATGTCCCTTTTGACCGGTGGGAAGTGATACTTCTTTGTAGTGCAGATTTGCATTGCCCGCTTGCTTGCTTGGCCAAAAAGGGCGTATGCGTTTTCTCCTGAATATATTCAGGAGAAAACGCATACGCCCTTTTTGGCCAAGTGCATCATTGTCGAAGTTGTGCCCCTCTTCCTGTGCTTTACAGGCGATTCTAACGTACCTCTTGAAATCTGTTTCCTGCTATTCTGCCTCGCATTCAAGTCCGCCTCGTTGCCTTCCCTCAACAGATTTTTGGACGATAGTTGGCCTTGATTACTCTGCCAGTTTGTGAATTGCTGTGCCCCTGAGCTCCATTTTTCAACTCGTTTTTTTGTGAGCTGAACGCAAGTCCAAACATTTGGTTCAGGACCTATACTGGTTCCCGGTGGGTGGCTGAGACTTTGGTGAATTCTTCTTCCTGCCGGGAAATTAGAGTGACATGTGCCCATCCAAATGCCTAACAGCTACTCTCTCATTGGTTCTCCCTCTTCCCTTTCCTCCTCTGCCAAATGGGCAACCTGTGTGAACCAGGAGCTTAAAGGGGCTGTCTCTCCAAGTTGGGAGATTGATAGTAAAGCTGTTGGAAAGTCAAACCGGAGCACCAGGAGAGGGACTCTTCGTTGAGTTTTAGAAACCTGTCGTATTCACAGTGTGTCCATTCTCTAGGTTTCCCGTACATGTTATAGCTGTAGTAATATTCCCTTCAACCTGGAGAGGTGGGACCCATGGAATGGTTGCCATGCATTATTGCTTTAAGGGGTCTGCATTTGCTCACCCAATCTCACCAATCCTCTCAGTCCCAAGTGTCCAGCCTCATGCCACATCCAGCTGTCATCGTAGATAGGGTCATTCCAGGTTGCATCAGAGACCCTGAAGGAATTGTAAAGAATTTCCCTGTTTCTTTGTTCTGTTTTTGAAATTCCTTTTTAGAGTGGGTTTGAGCTGATTCTCGCTGCCATGTTTATGCCAGTCTAGACACACTTGATTCCCTTACGGAGACATATCAATACATAGGTTTTAAGATTCTTACTAGTCAGATCTATTCCTCTGCGGGAAATATGGGGTTTTGAGTCCCTTTCACTGAGGAAGGTGTAGGTCTTGTCTATTCCATAGTTGGTTTTTGGAACAGTACCTGTGCTTATATCAAACTCTGGTTTGATGCATCACCCCACCTCTCCTTCCCCCTTAAGCAGGCATAAGAGTGTTTTCTAAATGTGAGACTCTGTTCTCTTTGCTAACTCAGTTCATGTGTAGCCATGTTTACAGGATCTTCCTAAGTGATATCTTATGATAAGTTTCTTTTCCCGTGTGACTTCTTTCCCTTAGAATCATCGTACCTGAATCCACTCATTTTGCTGCTACTGGTCTTATGACATTGATTTCGTGGCTGAGGGATATTCCATCGTACGTAAGTTCCACAATGTTTGGAACCATTTTTATATTTCCTGGGATATTTCAGGTGTACCCAGGTTGAGGTTCTTGTAAGCAGTGCAGCCCTCAATTTGGGGGTGGCTCTGTCTTATGGATTTTCAGTTTTCCCAAGGTATATTCCCTAGACTGGAAGTGCCCTTGGCTCTGTAGCTCTGTTGTTTACTTGTTTTAGGGAACACAATGCACTCCTCCAGTGAGGCAGTTGGCAACTTACATCCCGCCCATCAGCATAACAAGGCTCCCTGTTCTCCGGGGCCTGTCTTGCCTTTCTGGTTTTTACACATTTTGTGGATGTCCCTTTTGACCGGTGGGAAGTGATACTTCTTTGTAGTGCAGATTTGCATTGCCCGCTTGCTTGCTTGGCCAAAAAGGGCGTATGCGTTTTCTCCTGAATATATTCAGGAGAAAACGCATACGCCCTTTTTGGCCAAGTGCATCATTGTCGAAGTTGTGCCCCTCTTCCTGTGCTTTACAGGCGATTCTAACGTACCTCTTGAAATCTGTTTCCTGCTATTCTGCCTCGCATTCAAGTCCGCCTCGTTGCCTTCCCTCAACAGATTTTTGGACGATAGTTGGCCTTGATTACTCTGCCAGTTTGTGAATTGCTGTGCCCCTGAGCTCCATTTTTCAACTCGTTTTTTTGTGAGCTGAACGCAAGTCCAAACATTTGGTTCAGGACCTATACTGGTTCCCGGTGGGTGGCTGAGACTTTGGTGAATTCTTCTTCCTGCCGGGAAATTAGAGTGACATGTGCCCATCCAAATGCCTAACAGCTACTCTCTCATTGGTTCTCCCTCTTCCCTTTCCTCCTCTGCCAAATGGGCAACCTGTGTGAACCAGGAGCTTAAAGGGGCTGTCTCTCCAAGTTGGGAGATTGATAGTAAAGCTGTTGGAAAGTCAAACCGGAGCACCAGGAGAGGGACTCTTCGTTGAGTTTTAGAAACCTGTCGTATTCACAGTGTGTCCATTCTCTAGGTTTCCCGTACATGTTATAGCTGTAGTAATATTCCCTTCAACCTGGAGAGGTGGGACCCATGGAATGGTTGCCATGCATTATTGCTTTAAAGGGTCTGCATTTGCTCACCCAATCTCACCAATCCTCTCAGTCCCAAGTGTCCAGACTCATGCCACATCCAGCTGTCATCGTAGATAGGGTCATTCCAGGTTGCATCAGAGACCCTGAAGGAATTGTAAAGAATTTCCCTGTTTCTTTGTTCTGTTTTTGAAATTCCTTTTTAGAGTGGGTTTGAGCTGATTCTCGCTGCCATGTTTATGCCAGTCTAGACACACTTGATTCCCTTACGGAGACATATCAATACATAGGTTTTAAGATTCTTACTAGTCAGATCTATTCCTCTGCGGGAAATATGGGGTTTTGAGTCCCTTTCACTGAGGAAGGTGTAGGTCTTGTCTATTCCATAGTTGGTTTTTGGAACAGTACCTGTGCTTATATCAAACTCTGGTTTGATGCATCACCCCACCTCTCCTTCCCCCTTAAGCAGGCATAAGAGTGTTTTCTAAATGTGAGACTCTGTTCTCTTTGCTAACTCAGTTCATGTGTAGCCATGTTTACAGGATCTTCCTAAGTGATATCTTATGATAAGTTTCTTTTCCTGTGTGACTTCTTTCCCTTAGAATCATCGTACCTGAAACCACTCATTTTGCTGCTACTGGTCTTATGACATTGATTTCGTGGCTGAGGGATATTCCATCGTACGTAAGTTCCACAATGTTTGGAACCATTTTTATATTTCCTGGGATATTTCAGGTGTACCCAGGTTGAGGTTCTTGTAAGCAGTGCAGCCCTCAATTTGGGGGTGGCTCTGTCTTATGGATTTTCAGTTTTCCCAAGGTATATTCCCTAGACTGGAAGTGCCCTTGGCTCTGTAGCTCTGTTGTTTACTTGTTTTAGGGAACACAATGCACTCCTCCAGTGAGGCAGTTGGCAACTTACATCCCGCCCATCAGCATAACAAGGCTCCCTGTTCTCCGGGGCCTGTCTTGCCTTTCTGGTTTTTACACATTTTGTGGATGTCCCTTTTGACCGGTGGGAAGTGATACTTCTTTGTAGTGCAGATTTGCATTGCCCGCTTGCTTGCTTGGCCAAAAAGGGCGTATGCGTTTTCTCCTGAATATATTCAGGAGAAAACGCATACGCCCTTTTTGGCCAAGTGCATCATTGTCGAAGTTGTGCCCCTCTTCCTGTGCTTTACAGGCGATTCTAACGTACCTCTTGAAATCTGTTTCCTGCTATTCTGCCTCGCATTCAAGTCCGCCTCGTTGCCTTCCCTCAACAGATTTTTGGACGATAGTTGGCCTTGATTACTCTGCCAGTTTGTGAATTGCTGTGCCCCTGAGCTCCATTTTTCAACTCGTTTTTTTGTGAGCTGAACGCAAGTCCAAACATTTGGTTCAGGACCTATACTGGTTCCCGGTGGGTGGCTGAGACTTTGGTGAATTCTTCTTCCTGCCGGGAAATTAGAGTGACATGTGCCCATCCAAATGCCTAACAGCTACTCTCTCATTGGTTCTCCCTCTTCCCTTTCCTCCTCTGCCAAATGGGCAACCTGTGTGAACCAGGAGCTTAAAGGGGCTGTCTCTCCAAGTTGGGAGATTGATAGTAAAGCTGTTGGAAAGTCAAACCGGAGCACCAGGAGAGGGACTCTTCGTTGAGTTTTAGAAACCTTTCGTATTCACAGTGTGTCCATTCTCTAGGTTTCCCGTACATGTTATAGCTGTAGTAATATTCCCTTCAACCTGGAGAGGTGGGACCCATGGAATGGTTGCCATGCATTATTGCTTTAAAGGGTCTGCATTTGCTCACCCAATCTCACCAATCCTCTCAGTCCCAAGTGTCCAGCCTCATGCCACATCCAGCTGTCATCGTAGATAGGGTCATTCCAGGTTGCATCAGAGACCCTGAAGGAATTGTAAAGAATTTCCCTGTTTCTTTGTTCTGTTTTTGAAATTCCTTTTTAGAGTGGGTTTGAGCTGATTCTCGCTGCCATGTTTATGCCAGTCTAGACACACTTGATTCCCTTACGGAGACATATCAATACATAGGTTTTAAGATTCTTACTAGTCAGATCTATTCCTCTGCGGGAAATATGGGGTTTTGAGTCCCTTTCACTGAGGAAGGTGTAGGTCTTGTCTATTCCATAGTTGGTTTTTGGAACAGTACCTGTGCTTATATCAAACTCTGGTTTGATGCATCACCCCACCTCTCCTTCCCCCTTAAGCAGGCATAAGAGTGTTTTCTAAATGTGAGACTCTGTTCTCTTTGCTAACTCAGTTCATGTGTAGCCATGTTTACAGGATCTTCCTAAGTGATATCTTATGATAAGTTTCTTTTCCTGTGTGACTTCTTTCCCTTAGAATCATCGTACCTGAATCCACTCATTTTGCTGCTACTGGTCTTATGACATTGATTTCGTGGCTGAGGGATATTCCATCGTACGTAAGTTCCACAATGTTTGGAACCATTTTTATATTTCCTGGGATATTTCAGGTGTACCCAGGTTGAGGTTCTTGTAAGCAGTGCAGCCCTCAATTTGGGGGTGGCTCTGTCTTATGGATTTTCAGTTTTCCCAAGGTATATTCCCTAGACTGGAAGTGCCCTTGGCTCTGTAGCTCTGTTGTTTACTTGTTTTAGGGAACACAATGCACTCCTCCAGTGAGGCAGTTGGCAACTTACATCCCGCCCATCAGCATAACAAGGCTCCCTGTTCTCCGGGGCCTGTCTTGCCTTTCTGGTTTTTACACATTTTGTGGATGTCCCTTTTGACCGGTGGGAAGTGATACTTCTTTGTAGTGCAGATTTGCATTGCCCGCTTGCTTGCTTGGCCAAAAAGGGCGTATGCGTTTTCTCCTGAATATATTCAGGAGAAAACGCATACGCCCTTATTGGCCAAGTGCATCATTGTCGAAGTTGTGCCCCTCTTCCTGTGCTTTACAGGCGATTCTAACGTACCTCTTGAAATCTGTTTCCTGCTATTCTGCCTCGCATTCAAGTCCGCCTCGTTGCCTTCCCTCAACAGATTTTTGGACGATAGTTGGCCTTGATTACTCTGCCAGTTTGTGAATTGCTGTGCCCCTGAGCTCCATTTTTCAACTCGTTTTTTTGTGAGCTGAACGCAAGTCCAAACATTTGGTTCAGGACCTATACTGGTTCCCGGTGGGTGGCTGAGACTTTGGTGAATTCTTCTTCCTGCCGGGAAATTAGAGTGACATGTGCCCATCCAAATGCCTAACAGCTACTCTCTCATTGGTTCTCCCTCTTCCCTTTCCTCCTCTGCCAAATGGGCAACCTGTGTGAACCAGGAGCTTAAAGGGGCTGTCTCTCCAAGTTGGGAGATTGATAGTAAAGCTGTTGGAAAGTCAAACCGGAGCACCAGGAGAGGGACTCTTCGTTGAGTTTTAGAAACCTTTCGTATTCACAGTGTGTCCATTCTCTAGGTTTCCCGTACATGTTATAGCTGTAGTAATATTCCCTTCAACCTGGAGAGGTGGGACCCATGGAATGGTTGCCATGCATTATTGCTTTAAAGGGTCTGCATTTGCTCACCCAATCTCACCAATCCTCTCAGTCCCAAGTGTCCAGACTCATGCCACATCCAGCTGTCATCGTAGATAGGGTCATTCCAGGTTGCATCAGAGACCCTGAAGGAATTGTAAAGAATTTCCCTGTTTCTTTGTTCTGTTTTTGAAATTCCTTTTTAGAGTGGGTTTGAGCTGATTCTCGCTGCCATGTTTATGCCAGTCTAGACACACTTGATTCCCTTACGGAGACATATCAATACATAGGTTTTAAGATTCTTACTAGTCAGATCTATTCCTCTGCGGGAAATATGGGGTTTTGAGTCCCTTTCACTGAGGAAGGTGTAGGTCTTGTCTATTCCATAGTTGGTTTTTGGAACAGTACCTGTGCTTATATCAAACTCTGGTTTGATGCATCACCCCACCTCTCCTTCCCCCTTAAGCAGGCATAAGAGTGTTTTCTAAATGTGAGACTCTGTTCTCTTTGCTAACTCAGTTCATGTGTAGCCATGTTTACAGGATCTTCCTAAGTGATATCTTATGATAAGTTTCTTTTCCTGTGTGACTTCTTTCCCTTAGAATCATCGTACCTGAATCCACTCATTTTGCTGCTACTGGTCTTATGACATTGATTTCGTGGCTGAGGGATATTCCATCGTACGTAAGTTCCACAATGTTTGGAACCATTTTTATATTTCCTGGGATATTTCAGGTGTACCCAGGTTGAGGTTCTTGTAAGCAGTGCAGCCCTCAATTTGGGGGTGGCTCTGTCTTATGGATTTTCAGTTTTCCCAAGGTATATTCCCTAGACTGGAAGTGCCCTTGGCTCTGTAGCTCTGTTGTTTACTTGTTTTAGGGAACACAATGCACTCCTCCAGTGAGGCAGTTGGCAACTTACATCCCGCCCATCAGCATAACAAGGCTCCCTGTTCTCCGGGGCCTGTCTTGCCTTTCTGGTTTTTACACATTTTGTGGATGTCCCTTTTGACCGGTGGGAAGTGATACTTCTTTGTAGTGCAGATTTGCATTGCCCGCTTGCTTGCTTGGCCAAAAAGGGCGTATGCGTTTTCTCCTGAATATATTCAGGAGAAAACGCATACGCCCTTTTTGGCCAAGTGCATCATTGTCGAAGTTGTGCCCCTCTTCCTGTGCTTTACAGGCGATTCTAACGTACCTCTTGAAATCTGTTTCCTGCTATTCTGCCTCGCATTCAAGTCCGCCTCGTTGCCTTCCCTCAACAGATTTTTGGACGATAGTTGGCCTTGATTACTCTGCCAGTTTGTGAATTGCTGTGCCCCTGAGCTCCATTTTTCAACTCGTTTTTTTGTGAGCTGAACGCAAGTCCAAACATTTGGTTCAGGACCTATACTGGTTCCCGGTGGGTGGCTGAGACTTTGGTGAATTCTTCTTCCTGCCGGGAAATTAGAGTGACATGTGCCCATCCAAATGCCTAACAGCTACTCTCTCATTGGTTCTCCCTCTTCCCTTTCCTCCTCTGCCAAATGGGCAACCTGTGTGAACCAGGAGCTTAAAGGGGCTGTCTCTCCAAGTTGGGAGATTGATAGTAAAGCTGTTGGAAAGTCAAACCGGAGCACCAGGAGAGGGACTCTTCGTTGAGTTTTAGAAACCTGTCGTATTCACAGTGTGTCCATTCTCTAGGTTTCCCGTACATGTTATAGCTGTAGTAATATTCCCTTCAACCTGGAGAGGTGGGACCCATGGAATGGTTGCCATGCATTATTGCTTTAAAGGGTCTGCATTTGCTCACCCAATCTCACCAATCCTCTCAGTCCCAAGTGTCCAGCCTCATGCCACATCCAGCTGTCATCGTAGATAGGGTCATTCCAGGTTGCATCAGAGACCCTGAAGGAATTGTAAAGAATTTCCCTGTTTCTTTGTTCTGTTTTTGAAATTCCTTTTTAGAGTGGGTTTGAGCTGATTCTCGCTGCCATGTTTATGCCAGTCTAGACACACTTGATTCCCTTACGGAGACATATCAATACATAGGTTTTAAGATTCTTACTAGTCAGATCTATTCCTCTGCGGGAAATATGGGGTTTTGAGTCCCTTTCACTGAGGAAGGTGTAGGTCTTGTCTATTCCATAGTTGGTTTTTGGAACAGTACCTGTGCTTATATCAAACTCTGGTTTGATGCATCACCCCACCTCTCCTTCCCCCTTAAGCAGGCATAAGAGTGTTTTCTAAATGTGAGACTCTGTTCTCTTTGCTAACTCAGTTCATGTGTAGCCATGTTTACAGGATCTTCCTAAGTGATATCTTATGATAAGTTTCTTTTCCTGTGTGACTTCTTTCCCTTAGAATCATCGTACCTGAATCCACTCATTTTGCTGCTACTGGTCTTATGACATTGATTTCGTGGCTGAGGGATATTCCATCGTACGTAAGTTCCACAATGTTTGGAACCATTTTTATATTTCCTGGGATATTTCAGGTGTACCCAGGTTGAGGTTCTTGTAAGCAGTGCAGCCCTCAATTTGGGGGTGGCTCTGTCTTATGGATTTTCAGTTTTCCCAAGGTATATTCCCTAGACTGGAAGTGCCCTTGGCTCTGTAGCTCTGTTGTTTACTTGTTTTAGGGAACACAATGCACTCCTCCAGTGAGGCAGTTGGCAACTTACATCCCGCCCATCAGCATAACAAGGCTCCCTGTTCTCCGGGGCCTGTCTTGCCTTTCTGGTTTTTACACATTTTGTGGATGTCCCTTTTGACCGGTGGGAAGTGATACTTCTTTGTAGTGCAGATTTGCATTGCCCGCTTGCTTGCTTGGCCAAAAAGGGCGTATGCGTTTTCTCCTGAATATATTCAGGAGAAAACGCATACGCCCTTTTTGGCCAAGTGCATCATTGTCGAAGTTGTGCCCCTCTTCCTGTGCTTTACAGGCGATTCTAACGTACCTCTTGAAATCTGTTTCCTGCTATTCTGCCTCGCATTCAAGTCCGCCTCGTTGCCTTCCCTCAACAGATTTTTGGACGATAGTTGGCCTTGATTACTCTGCCAGTTTGTGAATTGCTGTGCCCCTGAGCTCCATTTTTCAACTCGTTTTTTTGTGAGCTGAACGCAAGTCCAAACATTTGGTTCAGGACCTATACTGGTTCCCGGTGGGTGGCTGAGACTTTGGTGAATTCTTCTTCCTGCCGGGAAATTAGAGTGACATGTGCCCATCCAAATGCCTAACAGCTACTCTCTCATTGGTTCTCCCTCTTCCCTTTCCTCCTCTGCCAAATGGGCAACCTGTGTGAACCAGGAGCTTAAAGGGGCTGTCTCTCCAAGTTGGGAGATTGATAGTAAAGCTGTTGGAAAGTCAAACCGGAGCACCAGGAGAGGGACTCTTCGTTGAGTTTTAGAAACCTGTCGTATTCACAGTGTGTCCATTCTCTAGGTTTCCCGTACATGTTATAGCTGTAGTAATATTCCCTTCAACCTGGAGAGGTGGGACCCATGGAATGGTTGCCATGCATTATTGCTTTAAAGGGTCTGCATTTGCTCACCCAATCTCACCAATCCTCTCAGTCCCAAGTGTCCAGCCTCATGCCACATCCAGCTGTCATCGTAGATAGGGTCATTCCAGGTTGCATCAGAGACCCTGAAGGAATTGTAAAGAATTTCCCTGTTTCTTTGTTCTGTTTTTGAAATTCCTTTTTAGAGTGGGTTTGAGCTGATTCTCGCTGCCATGTTTATGCCAGTCTAGACACACTTGATTCCCTTACGGAGACATATCAATACATAGGTTTTAAGATTCTTACTAGTCAGATCTATTCCTCTGCGGGAAATATGGGGTTTTGAGTCCCTTTCACTGAGGAAGGTGTAGGTCTTGTCTATTCCATAGTTGGTTTTTGGAACAGTACCTGTGCTTATATCAAACTCTGGTTTGATGCATCACCCCACCTCTCCTTCCCCCTTAAGCAGGCATAAGAGTGTTTTCTAAATGTGAGACTCTGTTCTCTTTGCTAACTCAGTTCATGTGTAGCCATGTTTACAGGATCTTCCTAAGTGATATCTTATGATAAGTTTCTTTTCCTGTGTGACTTCTTTCCCTTAGAATCATCGTACCTGAATCCACTCATTTTGCTGCTACTGGTCTTATGACATTGATTTCGTGGCTGAGGGATATTCCATCGTACGTAAGTTCCACAATGTTTGGAACCATTTTTATATTTCCTGGGATATTTCAGGTGTACCCAGGTTGAGGTTCTTGTAAGCAGTGCAGCCCTCAATTTGGGGGTGGCTCTGTCTTATGGATTTTCAGTTTTCCCAAGGTATATTCCCTAGACTGGAAGTGCCCTTGGCTCTGTAGCTCTGTTGTTTACTTGTTTTAGGGAACACAATGCACTCCTCCAGTGAGGCAGTTGGCAACTTACATCCCGCCCATCAGCATAACAAGGCTCCCTGTTCTCCGGGGCCTGTCTTGCCTTTCTGGTTTTTACACATTTTGTGGATGTCCCTTTTGACCGGTGGGAAGTGATACTTCTTTGTAGTGCAGATTTGCATTGCCCGCTTGCTTGCTTGGCCAAAAAGGGCGTATGCGTTTTCTCCTGAATATATTCAGGAGAAAACGCATACGCCCTTTTTGGCCAAGTGCATCATTGTCGAAGTTGTGCCCCTCTTCCTGTGCTTTACAGGCGATTCTAACGTACCTCTTGAAATCTGTTTCCTGCTATTCTGCCTCGCATTCAAGTCCGCCTCGTTGCCTTCCCTCAACAGATTTTTGGACGATAGTTGGCCTTGATTACTCTGCCAGTTTGTGAATTGCTGTGCCCCTGAGCTCCATTTTTCAACTCGTTTTTTTGTGAGCTGAACGCAAGTCCAAACATTTGGTTCAGGACCTATACTGGTTCCCGGTGGGTGGCTGAGACTTTGGTGAATTCTTCTTCCTGCCGGGAAATTAGAGTGACATGTGCCCATCCAAATGCCTAACAGCTACTCTCTCATTGGTTCTCCCTCTTCCCTTTCCTCCTCTGCCAAATGGGCAACCTGTGTGAACCAGGAGCTTAAAGGGGCTGTCTCTCCAAGTTGGGAGATTGATAGTAAAGCTGTTGGAAAGTCAAACCGGAGCACCAGGAGAGGGACTCTTCGTTGAGTTTTAGAAACCTGTCGTATTCACAGTGTGTCCATTCTCTAGGTTTCCCGTACATGTTATAGCTGTAGTAATATTCCCTTCAACCTGGAGAGGTGGGACCCATGGAATGGTTGCCATGCATTATTGCTTTAAAGGGTCTGCATTTGCTCACCCAATCTCACCAATCCTCTCAGTCCCAAGTGTCCAGCCTCATGCCACATCCAGCTGTCATCGTAGATAGGGTCATTCCAGGTTGCATCAGAGACCCTGAAGGAATTGTAAAGAATTTCCCTGTTTCTTTGTTCTGTTTTTGAAATTCCTTTTTAGAGTGGGTTTGAGCTGATTCTCGCTGCCATGTTTATGCCAGTCTAGACACACTTGATTCCCTTACGGAGACATATCAATACATAGGTTTTAAGATTCTTACTAGTCAGATCTATTCCTCTGCAGGAAATATGGGGTTTTGAGTCCCTTTCACTGAGGAAGGTGTAGGTCTTGTCTATTCCATAGTTGGTTTTTGGAACAGTACCTGTGCTTATATCAAACTCTGGTTTGATGCATCACCCCACCTCTCCTTCCCCCTTAAGCAGGCATAAGAGTGTTTTCTAAATGTGAGACTCTGTTCTCTTTGCTAACTCAGTTCATGTGTAGCCATGTTTACAGGATCTTCCTAAGTGATATCTTATGATAAGTTTCTTTTCCTGTGTGACTTCTTTCCCTTAGAATCATCGTACCTGAATCCACTCATTTTGCTGCTACTGGTCTTATGACATTGATTTCGTGGCTGAGGGATATTCCATCGTACGTAAGTTCCACAATGTTTGGAACCATTTTTATATTTCCTGGGATATTTCAGGTGTACCCAGGTTGAGGTTCTTGTAAGCAGTGCAGCCCTCAATTTGGGGGTGGCTCTGTCTTATGGATTTTCAGTTTTCCCAAGGTATATTCCCTAGACTGGAAGTGCCCTTGGCTCTGTAGCTCTGTTGTTTACTTGTTTTAGGGAACACAATGCACTCCTCCAGTGAGGCAGTTGGCAACTTACATCCCGCCCATCAGCATAACAAGGCTCCCTGTTCTCCGGGGCCTGTCTTGCCTTTCTGGTTTTTACACATTTTGTGGATGTCCCTTTTGACCGGTGGGAAGTGATACTTCTTTGTAGTGCAGATTTGCATTGCCCGCTTGCTTGCTTGGCCAAAAAGGGCGTATGCGTTTTCTCCTGAATATATTCAGGAGAAAACGCATACGCCCTTTTTGGCCAAGTGCATCATTGTCGAAGTTGTGCCCCTCTTCCTGTGCTTTACAGGCGATTCTAACGTACCTCTTGAAATCTGTTTCCTGCTATTCTGCCTCGCATTCAAGTCCGCCTCGTTGCCTTCCCTCAACAGATTTTTGGACGATAGTTGGCCTTGATTACTCTGCCAGTTTGTGAATTGCTGTGCCCCTGAGCTCCATTTTTCAACTCGTTTTTTTGTGAGCTGAACGCAAGTCCAAACATTTGGTTCAGGACCTATACTGGTTCCCGGTGGGTGGCTGAGACTTTGGTGAATTCTTCTTCCTGCCGGGAAATTAGAGTGACATGTGCCCATCCAAATGCCTAACAGCTACTCTCTCATTGGTTCTCCCTCTTCCCTTTCCTCCTCTGCCAAATGGGCAACCTGTGTGAACCAGGAGCTTAAAGGGGCTGTCTCTCCAAGTTGGGAGATTGATAGTAAAGCTGTTGGAAAGTCAAACCGGAGCACCAGGAGAGGGACTCTTCGTTGAGTTTTAGAAACCTGTCGTATTCACAGTGTGTCCATTCTCTAGGTTTCCCGTACATGTTATAGCTGTAGTAATATTCCCTTCAACCTGGAGAGGTGGGACCCATGGAATGGTTGCCATGCATTATTGCTTTAAAGGGTCTGCATTTGCTCACCCAATCTCACCAATCCTCTCAGTCCCAAGTGTCCAGCCTCATGCCACATCCAGCTGTCATCGTAGATAGGGTCATTCCAGGTTGCATCAGAGACCCTGAAGGAATTGTAAAGAATTTCCCTGTTTCTTTGTTCTGTTTTTGAAATTCCTTTTTAGAGTGGGTTTGAGCTGATTCTCGCTGCCATGTTTATGCCAGTCTAGACACACTTGATTCCCTTACGGAGACATATCAATACATAGGTTTTAAGATTCTTACTAGTCAGATCTATTCCTCTGCGGGAAATATGGGGTTTTGAGTCCCTTTCACTGAGGAAGGTGTAGGTCTTGTCTATTCCATAGTTGGTTTTTGGAACAGTACCTGTGCTTATATCAAACTCTGGTTTGATGCATCACCCCACCTCTCCTTCCCCCTTAAGCAGGCATAAGAGTGTTTTCTAAATGTGAGACTCTGTTCTCTTTGCTAACTCAGTTCATGTGTAGCCATGTTTACAGGATCTTCCTAAGTGATATCTTATGATAAGTTTCTTTTCCTGTGTGACTTCTTTCCCTTAGAATCATCGTACCTGAATCCACTCATTTTGCTGCTACTGGTCTTATGACATTGATTTCGTGGCTGAGGGATATTCCATCGTACGTAAGTTCCACAATGTTTGGAACCATTTTTATATTTCCTGGGATATTTCAGGTGTACCCAGGTTGAGGTTCTTGTAAGCAGTGCAGCCCTCAATTTGGGGGTGGCTCTGTCTTATGGATTTTCAGTTTTCCCAAGGTATATTCCCTAGACTGGAAGTGCCCTTGGCTCTGTAGCTCTGTTGTTTACTTGTTTTAGGGAACACAATGCACTCCTCCAGTGAGGCAGTTGGCAACTTACATCCCGCCCATCAGCATAACAAGGCTCCCTGTTCTCCGGGGCCTGTCTTGCCTTTCTGGTTTTTACACATTTTGTGGATGTCCCTTTTGACCGGTGGGAAGTGATACTTCTTTGTAGTGCAGATTTGCATTGCCCGCTTGCTTGCTTGGCCAAAAAGGGCGTATGCGTTTTCTCCTGAATATATTCAGGAGAAAACGCATACGCCCTTTTTGGCCAAGTGCATCATTGTCGAAGTTGTGCCCCTCTTCCTGTGCTTTACAGGCGATTCTAACGTACCTCTTGAAATCTGTTTCCTGCTATTCTGCCTCGCATTCAAGTCCGCCTCGTTGCCTTCCCTCAACAGATTTTTGGACGATAGTTGGCCTTGATTACTCTGCCAGTTTGTGAATTGCTGTGCCCCTGAGCTCCATTTTTCAACTCGTTTTTTTGTGAGCTGAACGCAAGTCCAAACATTTGGTTCAGGACCTATACTGGTTCCCGGTGGGTGGCTGAGACTTTGGTGAATTCTTCTTCCTGCCGGGAAATTAGAGTGACATGTGCCCATCCAAATGCCTAACAGCTACTCTCTCATTGGTTCTCCCTCTTCCCTTTCCTCCTCTGCCAAATGGGCAACCTGTGTGAACCAGGAGCTTAAAGGGGCTGTCTCTCCAAGTTGGGAGATTGATAGTAAAGCTGTTGGAAAGTCAAACCGGAGCACCAGGAGAGGGACTCTTCGTTGAGTTTTAGAAACCTTTCGTATTCACAGTGTGTCCATTCTCTAGGTTTCCCGTACATGTTATAGCTGTAGTAATATTCCCTTCAACCTGGAGAGGTGGGACCCATGGAATGGTTGCCATGCATTATTGCTTTAAAGGGTCTGCATTTGCTCACCCAATCTCACCAATCCTCTCAGTCCCAAGTGTCCAGCCTCATGCCACATCCAGCTGTCATCGTAGATAGGGTCATTCCAGGTTGCATCAGAGACCCTGAAGGAATTGTAAAGAATTTCCCTGTTTCTTTGTTCTGTTTTTGAAATTCCTTTTTAGAGTGGGTTTGAGCTGATTCTCGCTGCCATGTTTATGCCAGTCTAGACACACTTGATTCCCTTACGGAGACATATCAATACATAGGTTTTAAGATTCTTACTAGTCAGATCTATTCCTCTGCGGGAAATATGGGGTTTTGAGTCCCTTTCACTGAGGAAGGTGTAGGTCTTGTCTATTCCATAGTTGGTTTTTGGAACAGTACCTGTGCTTATATCAAACTCTGGTTTGATGCATCACCCCACCTCTCCTTCCCCCTTAAGCAGGCATAAGAGTGTTTTCTAAATGTGAGACTCTGTTCTCTTTGCTAACTCAGTTCATGTGTAGCCATGTTTACAGGATCTTCCTAAGTGATATCTTATGATAAGTTTCTTTTCCTGTGTGACTTCTTTCCCTTAGAATCATCGTACCTGAATCCACTCATTTTGCTGCTACTGGTCTTATGACATTGATTTCGTGGCTGAGGGATATTCCATCGTACGTAAGTTCCACAATGTTTGGAACCATTTTTATATTTCCTGGGATATTTCAGGTGTACCCAGGTTGAGGTTCTTGTAAGCAGTGCAGCCCTCAATTTGGGGGTGGCTCTGTCTTATGGATTTTCAGTTTTCCCAAGGTATATTCCCTAGACTGGAAGTGCCCTTGGCTCTGTAGCTCTGTTGTTTACTTGTTTTAGGGAACACAATGCACTCCTCCAGTGAGGCAGTTGGCAACTTACATCCCGCCCATCAGCATAACAAGGCTCCCTGTTCTCCGGGGCCTGTCTTGCCTTTCTGGTTTTTACACATTTTGTGGATGTCCCTTTTGACCGGTGGGAAGTGATACTTCTTTGTAGTGCAGATTTGCATTGCCCGCTTGCTTGCTTGGCCAAAAAGGGCGTATGCGTTTTCTCCTGAATATATTCAGGAGAAAACGCATACGCCCTTTTTGGCCAAGTGCATCATTGTCGAAGTTGTGCCCCTCTTCCTGTGCTTTACAGGCGATTCTAACGTACCTCTTGAAATCTGTTTCCTGCTATTCTGCCTCGCATTCAAGTCCGCCTCGTTGCCTTCCCTCAACAGATTTTTGGACGATAGTTGGCCTTGATTACTCTGCCAGTTTGTGAATTGCTGTGCCCCTGAGCTCCATTTTTCAACTCGTTTTTTTGTGAGCTGAACGCAAGTCCAAACATTTGGTTCAGGACCTATACTGGTTCCCGGTGGGTGGCTGAGACTTTGGTGAATTCTTCTTCCTGCCGGGAAATTAGAGTGACATGTGCCCATCCAAATGCCTAACAGCTACTCTCTCATTGGTTCTCCCTCTTCCCTTTCCTCCTCTGCCAAATGGGCAACCTGTGTGAACCAGGAGCTTAAAGGGGCTGTCTCTCCAAGTTGGGAGATTGATAGTAAAGCTGTTGGAAAGTCAAACCGGAGCACCAGGAGAGGGACTCTTCGTTGAGTTTTAGAAACCTGTCGTATTCACAGTGTGTCCATTCTCTAGGTTTCCCGTACATGTTATAGCTGTAGTAATATTCCCTTCAACCTGGAGAGGTGGGACCCATGGAATGGTTGCCATGCATTATTGCTTTAAAGGGTCTGCATTTGCTCACCCAATCTCACCAATCCTCTCAGTCCCAAGTGTCCAGCCTCATGCCACATCCAGCTGTCATCGTAGATAGGGTCATTCCAGGTTGCATCAGAGACCCTGAAGGAATTGTAAAGAATTTCCCTGTTTCTTTGTTCTGTTTTTGAAATTCCTTTTTAGAGTGGGTTTGAGCTGATTCTCGCTGCCATGTTTATGCCAGTCTAGACACACTTGATTCCCTTACGGAGACATATCAATACATAGGTTTTAAGATTCTTACTAGTCAGATCTATTCCTCTGCGGGAAATATGGGGTTTTGAGTCCCTTTCACTGAGGAAGGTGTAGGTCTTGTCTATTCCATAGTTGGTTTTTGGAACAGTACCTGTGCTTATATCAAACTCTGGTTTGATGCATCACCCCACCTCTCCTTCCCCCTTAAGCAGGCATAAGAGTGTTTTCTAAATGTGAGACTCTGTTCTCTTTGCTAACTCAGTTCATGTGTAGCCATGTTTACAGGATCTTCCTAAGTGATATCTTATGATAAGTTTCTTTTCCTGTGTGACTTCTTTCCCTTAGAATCATCGTACCTGAATCCACTCATTTTGCTGCTACTGGTCTTATGACATTGATTTCGTGGCTGAGGGATATTCCATCGTACGTAAGTTCCACAATGTTTGGAACCATTTTTATATTTCCTGGGATATTTCAGGTGTACCCAGGTTGAGGTTCTTGTAAGCAGTGCAGCCCTCAATTTGGGGGTGGCTCTGTCTTATGGATTTTCAGTTTTCCCAAGGTATATTCCCTAGACTGGAAGTGCCCTTGGCTCTGTAGCTCTGTTGTTTACTTGTTTTAGGGAACACAATGCACTCCTCCAGTGAGGCAGTTGGCAACTTACATCCCGCCCATCAGCATAACAAGGCTCCCTGTTCTCCGGGGCCTGTCTTGCCTTTCTGGTTTTTACACATTTTGTGGATGTCCCTTTTGACCGGTGGGAAGTGATACTTCTTTGTAGTGCAGATTTGCATTGCCCGCTTGCTTGCTTGGCCAAAAAGGGCGTATGCGTTTTCTCCTGAATATATTCAGGAGAAAACGCATACGCCCTTTTTGGCCAAGTGCATCATTGTCGAAGTTGTGCCCCTCTTCCTGTGCTTTACAGGCGATTCTAACGTACCTCTTGAAATCTGTTTCCTGCTATTCTGCCTCGCATTCAAGTCCGCCTCGTTGCCTTCCCTCAACAGATTTTTGGACGATAGTTGGCCTTGATTACTCTGCCAGTTTGTGAATTGCTGTGCCCCTGAGCTCCATTTTTCAACTCGTTTTTTTGTGAGCTGAACGCAAGTCCAAACATTTGGTTCAGGACCTATACTGGTTCCCGGTGGGTGGCTGAGACTTTGGTGAATTCTTCTTCCTGCCGGGAAATTAGAGTGACATGTGCCCATCCAAATGCCTAACAGCTACTCTCTCATTGGTTCTCCCTCTTCCCTTTCCTCCTCTGCCAAATGGGCAACCTGTGTGAACCAGGAGCTTAAAGGGGCTGTCTCTCCAAGTTGGGAGATTGATAGTAAAGCTGTTGGAAAGTCAAACCGGAGCACCAGGAGAGGGACTCTTCGTTGAGTTTTAGAAACCTGTCGTATTCACAGTGTGTCCATTCTCTAGGTTTCCCGTACATGTTATAGCTGTAGTAATATTCCCTTCAACCTGGAGAGGTGGGACCCATGGAATGGTTGCCATGCATTATTGCTTTAAAGGGTCTGCATTTGCTCACCCAATCTCACCAATCCTCTCAGTCCCCAAGTGTCCAGCCTCATGCCACATCCAGCTGTCATCGTAGATAGGGTCATTCCAGGTTGCATCAGAGACCCTGAAGGAATTGTAAAGAATTTCCCTGTTTCTTTGTTCTGTTTTTGAAATTCCTTTTTAGAGTGGGTTTGAGCTGATTCTCGCTGCCATGTTTATGCCAGTCTAGACACACTTGATTCCCTTACGGAGACATATCAATACATAGGTTTTAAGATTCTTACTAGTCAGATCTATTCCTCTGCGGGAAATATGGGGTTTTGAGTCCCTTTCACTGAGGAAGGTGTAGGTCTTGTCTATTCCATAGTTGGTTTTTGGAACAGTACCTGTGCTTATATCAAACTCTGGTTTGATGCATCACCCCACCTCTCCTTCCCCCCTTAAGCAGGCATAAGAGTGTTTTTCTAAATGTGAGACTCTGTTCTCTTGCCTAACTCAGTTCATGTGTAGCCATGTTTACAGGATCTTCCTAAGTGATATCTTATGATAAGTTTCTTTTCCTGTGTGACTTCTTTCCCTTAGAATCATCGTACCTGAATCCACTCATTTTGCTGCTACTGGTCTTATGACATTGATTTCGTGGCTGAGGGATATTCCATCGTACGTAAGTTCCACAATGTTTGGAACCATTTTTATATTTCCTGGGATATTTCAGGTGTACCCAGGTTGAGGTTCTTGTAAGCAGTGCAGCCCTCAATTTGGGGGTGGCTCTGTCTTATGGATTTTCAGTTTTCCCAAGGTATATTCCCTAGACTGGAAGTGCCCTTGGCGTAGCTCTGTTGTTTACTTGTTTTAGGGAACACAATGCACTCCTCCAGTGAGGCAGTTGGCAACTTACATCCCGCCCATCAGCATAACAAGGCTCCCTGTTCTCCGGGGCCTGTCTTGCCTTTCTGGTTTTTACACATTTTGTGGATG